>NW_026067899.1:5494717-5529327 GCF_014885135.2 Alexandromys fortis
CTCGTCCTCCTCCTCCTCCTCCTCCTCCTCCTCCTCCTCCTCCTCCTCCTCCTCCTCCTCCTTCTCCTTCTTCTTCGAGACAGGGTCTTACTATGTGGCTGTGCCTGGTCTTGAGCTCCTGTGTCCTAAAGCGCTTCTTCTCTGTAAGATGGAATGCAACATCCCTTCGGAAAGCCTTATGTTTTAATAAGCTTCCCTCCGGGATTAATGGCTTTATCTAGGAAGGAAGCTTTACACAATTATGACAACTGGACATCTTTAATTACAGAACTAAGAAGCAAAGGCAGCCAAAGTTCTGTGGGTTTGAGGACAACTTGGTCTACATTATGAGGCTCTATATTTAAAAAATATATTATGGACATTACAGAAATAATACTACACAGATACAGCCATCTGACACTTGATGAAGAGACTACAAAAGCTGTAAATACCTATTAATAACTGGCATTGCAAAACTGGATACACAAAAGACTGAAGATAGGTTCTCTCTCTCTCTCTCTCTCTCTCTCTCTCTTTCTCTCTCTCTCTCTCTCTCAGAAATCAATTAAAAGGAATCAAAGATTAATCTGAAACTTTAACTCTTGAAACAAGTAGAGGAAAAAGCAGTGGATGTGCTGAACATATAGGCATAAGCAATGGGCTTCAGAAGATACTCTCCCAAATGACAAATGGAATTACATCAAATTACAACCCCTCTGCATCCAAAGGAGACAATTAGCAGAGTGAAGCAACAGCACGCACAGTGGGAGAAATCATTGCCAGCTTTCAACCAACAAAAGATTTATTTTCAGTTATATAAAGAATTAAAAAAATATGCACCATAGCAACACATAATCTAATCAATAAATGGTCAAATAAAACAGGCAGCTCACAAAGGAAGTACAAGTAGCCAATTAATAAATGAAAATAATGTTCAGCATCTTTAGCCACCAGGGAATCACAATGGAATTTCCTACATTGAGATTTGTGTCCTACTCCAGTCAGAAATATTATCATAATAAAAAAGCAAGCAAGCAAACAAACAAACAAAAATAAACTGTTGGTTTGTGTTTTGGAGCAATAGGTCTTTATAAGTATATAAAGCCTGTGATAATGTAAACTAGTATAGACATTAAGAAAATCATAAAATAATTAACAAAAAAGAAAAGAAAACATCATGTAACTTAGATTTACCTTGTCTTACTTTGGGTCTCAATACCCATGCACACACGTGTGTGTGTGTGTGTGATGTGTGTGTGTGTGTATTTTTGTATATACATATACATACATAAAGAGAGAGAGAGAGATACAGAGACAAAGAGAGGGAGAGAGAGAACAGGAAGTCTTCATTATAAATCTAGTTTGTGTTTTGCATATGAAACTCCAGACTAAACAGATAAATATGAAACTTACCAACTTTGTGTGTCTTTTTCTACATATATATGCATATCTATATCTATTACTGAAGATTTGTAGTGTACTTTTCTATATTAGGATTTTACGTAGTGTGAGTTTCTCTACAGTTGCCATAGTAAAACCCACAGTATTTATTTTAAATGCATATTGGACTGCCTAGTCAACACCTTGTAACTTATTATTGTTAAGAGCCGGGAGCATGGTGGTGCATTTTTAATAAGCCCTCTGAGCACATAAATTTTGGGAGCCACTTTTCTGCTCCTTGTGTTATGTGGGGGAGGGTTCGTTGATTTGCTTGGCTACTGAAGGGAATGCTGTGTGACAGGAAAGATGCTGGGGTGAGAATCGGGAAGTGCTGCTTTGCACTTGGGAGCTGAGCAGAGTTATTTGTTTTCTCAGCATAGGCATATTCATTTATAAAATGGGGAGGGTATCCCCCCGTACCTGTGGGGCCTGATGCATTTAATGGAATAGATTAGCTCTGTAAAGTGAATGTCTTTTGGGAACATAGAGGATGTCAAGTGTTAATTTTCTTTGATATTATAAAATACTGAGTTGTAGTCTACAGCTTAACTGGCATATAGAAACCTTTGAAAGTCTAGAACATTATCTTTGCAGAATGGAGTAAGCTGGGTCTGAGAAAGTCTGGGTACAGTTTATTTCATGAGGTGACACAGTAGCTAAAAATTTGCTCAAAATATTTTAAATTTTCTATTCTGAGAACCTTGTATTAATTCAGTGGGTCACAATAAATTATGGGTGGCATGAACATGATTGATAATAAGGATATTAATTATATTCCCAAATCACAGCACCTGCTTTTAGTCTCTAAAGAAAAGAATAATTTTCTGAGCCAGCAATATCTATCCAAGTGATGCCAAAAACACAGTATACAGATATATTCTGCCCCTATCAAAATTTAAAGACTCTGATAAAATCCTGTAAGACATTCAGGACCATCTGGAAATATAGTGTATTAAAAAGACAATTATGCTGACACTTTGCTTTGAAACATTCACAAAGTTGCCAAATTTAAGAGAATCTGGAAGTGATGTCAAGGATACACTGTCAATGGGAGTAACTTGCCTGCCAAAAGTTCTCCTCCTAACTTTTAATATTCTGTTGCTTTTAGAGGTCACTGACTACTTTGACTTAGAAGAGAAAGAAACATTTACATTAGTTAGTGCTTTTCCTGCCCAGTATCTGGATGGAGCTTGTTAAAGAATATCACATGGACAGCTAAGCCCACAAGTGCAGTTCAGGGTGGGGTCAGCTGACATCTTTAGTAACACGGATAGGGCAAATGTCAAAAATCTTGTTTCTCCCATCGGGGTATTAGGAGTCAACTAATTTCATGACATTGATGCATACATAATATTTAAAGTTACAAATACTAGCTTAAATGGGAGCTCTAAAACAAGCCAACTGAGATGTCTTCAGGATGGCAATGCATGGTTAGACAGCAGAAGCATGCGTCTTCTGAAGAGACGGACATTTGGAAACCAGAACACAAAAAAACTGAGGCCCTTAAAAACCAATCAACTTTGAGTCTAGAATCCACATTTCAATGCAGTTCCACTCACATTCAATTTTGTATTGAATCACAAGTGAAGATAATGATGCTTTAATATGCTTTTAAATCATTTATATATTTCTTAAACTTAGATTTCAAGACAGGACATTTGCATATTTTCTTTCAAAAAATCCAGTTTATGACTTTGACTCATATAGATTTGTGAGCAGAGGAATTGTTGCTTAACACCTTTAAATTTTTCAAATGCTTGGTTTGCATTTCTAGTTTGTATTGTGCTTATTTTAAAACTGCTATTGATATGCTGTACTTTCTATCTATAAATATGGTCCTTTCCAATAATTAATATAAATACATACAGTTATGTAGAAATTTAGTCATATTCTAAGGCCTAAGTGACTAATAGATAAATTTTTGTTTTTCTTTTTGGTATGGCTTTCAAAAGTTAACCGGTTAAATTATTTCTTTAGTATCATGATTTTTAAGGATTATTAACCAACTGAATTCTGGGATTTTTATTGAAATTAATCCTTGAGTGCTAGCTAGGATTCCAGATGGCTGGAATATTTAATAGGCAGTATGGAAAATGCAATAGGTGAGTCTAGCTGACTCCAAAGACATTAAGCAACTTTTAAAGCCTTTGACATTCTGGCAATAACGCGTAAACCTTGTGAAATACTTCACCATGTTAAATCCCGCTGGTAAATTGTTAAAACTCATAAGCATATGCTCTCACCTTTAAACAGGAAAGACAGCTCACATAAATGTCGGGCCCTAAATAAGTTAAATTTGTAACCAGATGTTATAACAGTCGATAAAAATATGCTCTCAAGCATCGAAGAGCCAGGGCATTAAGGACGCGGTCACCTTCTGCTCCGCTGGTGGTTTTACCTCACATGAATATCATGGAAAACAGGTATTGCAGAAAGACAGTTACAAAATATTGCAAGAGAACTGATGTAGGAATGGAAAATGGATAGCTCAGAAATGTTCTCCAAGACAACCGACAATGTCTTAAAAGCCCAAAAATACATATTTAATAAGCAGTAACCAAAATCAATAGTTTGTTTTATGAAATACAGTTCCTGTATCTTTCCATAAAGTCCCTTGCCATTAAGTCATTGCTAATAATTTAAGTTTGTATTTTTAGAACATTTCCTTTTTAAATGTATATTATCATTATCCAAATCCCCCAGCACAGGCAGAGAAAATTCATAATACGTATGACTAAGGGAAAGTGCCATCTTTTTTACCCTACAAACTGACCAGTTATAAACATCTCATACTTGGTATTTACAAGGACATTCTTTTCAGTAACCATGTCATAAACATAATGAGAAATTGTTGGTTGTATGACATTTAAAAGAACTATGTATGATATAGTCTTTATTTTTTTACATAAAATGGCATAGAATTGATGAAATTTATTTATTACAATAAAGAAACTAGTATTCAATGGTGCACTATCTTCTCTAAAATAAAAATTATATGGATTTTAAAAAGTTTATGGATACTCAGCAACCTTTAAAACATCCAAAGACATATTATATCAAAAAAGATTGCACATAATTTACATGCACATAGATAATATATGGAAGAATTACTATTCCTTGACAAGGAACAAGACGACAGGAAGAAAGTTAAAGGAAGGACTGCATACATTATGTGTCAAGTTAGAGTGGAAATATTGTAATACAGATTGTCGTTCAAAAATAAATAGGATGAAATGATATGGAATGTCCTTCTGTATATGTGTTGCTTTTATTAGTTAATACATAAAGCTGTTTCAGCCAGTGGCTTAGCATAATAAAGCTAGGTGGAAAAACTAAACTGAATGCAGAGAGAAAGAAGGCAGAATCAATGAGACACCACAGACAGATGCCTCTACTGGAGCCCACTGAAAATTTGCCAGTAGGCCCCACCTCGTGGTCATGCACAGATTAATGGAGATGGGTTAGTTTAGGATATCAGAGCTATCTAAAAATAAGCTTAAGCTATTGGCCAAACAGTATTAGAATTAATATAGCTTTCTCTGTGATTATTTCAAGAGTCTGGGCAGCCGGAAAACGAACAAACAGCCTCCCTCAACAGAGAAAGCTATGGCTAAAAATTGATCTTTATAAAATTGCTGCTCAAAATAATAGTTGAACCACTAGGCTTAATAAATAACTAACAAATAGAGTGTTAAAGATATCTCTTATTGTATGAAAGCTTCCATAAATGGACCCAGAATATGAGATCCTGTGGAACGGTCAAGAGGCAAAAAAGTTACGCCGAGTTCATATGACAAAGACTGTGCCTTGTCAAATAAGTTTAGAAGGCTGGTTCTGGTTTAAAGTATAATAAGTAAAGCCAGTTTGTAGTTTATTATATATATATATGATTTTGTAATATGGATTTTATAAATTATATATAAAAATATATATTTTATATATATAACTNNNTATATTTATTTGAAGGGTAAATAGTAGAAGAGTAACTTATTTCTGAAGGCATCATACTTAAAAAATTCTAAATATAACCAGTGTGAAAGGTTCAATTATCTATATATAAATGTTTTACTTGTAGTCTGAGTATTTCAAACACATTTACAGCTACCTTTAGATATTTATGAACTTTTTCTTATTGCATCAAACCTCCATTAAACTATCCCTACTTAGTAACTAATACATTTCTGAAAATATTTCTGTTTTCAATGTATCTTAGCTTGGAATGAGCAGTGAAGAACAAAAATGTGAGCCATGACTGTAGCAAGAGATTCAATCACAATATGCAGGAAAGGGCAGGGTGATATTTTTGTTAGGAAAGATAGTCCTATCATTGATAAGTAATAAATAAATTGAAAGAATTACAAAATGAAAAAAATTTTGTGAGGATAATATTAATATTTATGGCTGAAAATCAAAAAAGTGTAAACACGCCTATGAAATATTAATATTCTTCAACTGTGTATACTAATATATTTCCTAGAAAAAAAGGCAGTATTGTGTAGAGATAGAACAGGCAACAATAAAACTATGTATATAGAGGATAAATATGCCATAATTTTATAAGAGCATGTCAACAATATAAATTATCATAGAAAATATATACCATGTGTTGATATTTAAATGTGTGTGTTTCAACATGTTTATAACATATGCTACAGGGCCAATCCGTGATGACAACAGAATTTGTTTTTATGTGACTTACTACTAGAGGTAAGATGGAGTAGTAACTACAACTTCTTCATTTTCTATTATAATTTATAATTTGTAGTAGATTTGCTTCATGTATTCTTCTCTTTAACATGTATTTCTTGTAGAGAGAAAACAGCTTTGAACAGCAGATAGAAAGTGTAGAGCAGTTAAGAGGTGTGAGCCTGGTTACTGCAACAAACCACACATCAGAGCTGTCCCACTGGCATAGGACAGGGAGATGTCTATGGAGAGAGAAATGCTCTTTTATTGTATTGACACCACTTTACTAAAGAAAATGATAATTAATATCAAAAAATTGTCAAAGGATTAAAGTCCCCTTAAAAGGTAAAGATATTTAACAATACTGTAGACAGCTCTGTAAAATTTCAATCATTTGGGCCCTATTAAACATCCCACACTCACTAAAATGTGAATTTGCTACAGTAACTTGATGTCAGCACTATCTAAAACTTTTTATATATACTACATTTCAGTTGTCCCACAATTAAAAATTTTATTCAGCTGTTTAATAAGAAAACTGTCATATCAAACAAAGGGTAACATCCTGAATATCATGACAATTTTATGTATATACAACGAAGCAGCAGTTCTAAAAGCTTTTAGGTTAATTTGATGCCTTTGTGTTTTAAATAGATCAAGATCAAGACATTCCTTTTAAAGAAAACAGTTAACTGTAACTTAGGCTTACATAAAGCATTTGCTGGGTTGAACACACATGGAATGAAATATATCAATTCTTAGGTGCAGTTGGCCATGTGCACTAGGAAGACATTTTGCCCAATGTGTCTGCAGATAGCAAATACTTTGAACTATTTGTCAAATTTCATTTATGTTATTTATTTTCTTGTCCACTGGAAATGTGTGCAAAGGAAATACTGTTCACTAGATTTTCAAATGAGGAAATGCAGAAAGAGTTGTTAAATATCTGGCTGAGACCACAGGTTTGTAGCACCAGCAGCTGCCCATACAGAGTGCGAACCAGGCACTTTCAAATCAGTGGGTGGATTTTGAGGGAAAAAAGAACATGATAAGAATTTTGTGAAAAATAATTCTTAATGTATAATTTTTATCTTAGGGATTTCTTACTGTACCAACTTTTCCCAGGATAAAAAATTTTGGCATAAACATAGCATTTTCAAGGATACTGAAATTTAGATATCCTGTTCAAAAGAAAATTTATCAAAGCTTGGATTTAATTTGCACTTCTACTGACTATTTATGAAATACATGAACTCTCCTCCAGGATTGCTTTTCTTCATGTAATATTAATAGTGATATTTTATATAATATATATATAACATATAATATATGTGTGCGTATGTGTTTGTGTGTGTGTACTATTCAAGTCTAGATCTGTGATAAGGAGAGAATACACAGCTTTGCTATTTCCATTCAACCTGTCATGGTTTGGATATAAGATGTTCCCAAAGACTTGTGAGTTCCGGACTATTGGTTCTATTGAAGAGGTGGCTGAATCATTGAGGCACATAACTCATCATATTGGCTGTTGAGGATAAGACCACAGACCAGTGGACTTTTGGAAGGTGCAATAAGAAGAACTATGCACTGGAGTTCGCCTTTGAAAGTTCCTTCTTCATTGCCTTCTCTGTTTTTGCAGCCTTTTTTCTGCTGGCACTGTGAAATGGACAGCTTTCTCTGCTCTATGCTTCTGAAAGCCATGACATTCTGGTTTTCCACAGATTGAAAGCAATAGACCTGTATGACAATGGAGTGCAATTTCCATACCTAGAAGTTAAACAGTTCCTCCTTGAGTGTCTTGTTATCACCATGGAGAATCTCTCTAATTTATTCCCAGGAATTCTGGCTAGACCAGAGAAATTCACTCCAAATGTCAAAAGAATGAATAAATTTATTCAATCCATGAGATCTTATATTAAACTCAAAAGGAGTGTATCCAAACCTTGTTGGAATTAATAAATTTAGTGAAAGTGTAAGGTATAAAATTAGGATGAAAATGTTAATAACCTTCTTGTATACCAGCAATTAGCTACATGAAAAAAATTTTATTAAAAAAAGTTAAAAAGTAAAATTTTTAGAAACAAAATAAACCATGTGGATAAAAGATCTGTTCACAGAAATCTTAAGATCCCAATGAAGGAAATTGAGGAGGGAATCAATAATAATATATGGGAGTGTGCCCTCTATCCAAGGGTTAGAAATGCTAATCTTGCATAAAAAACTTGCAGACCCCAATCCTTCCTGATAAATTATTGGTGGCATACTGTTTTTGGAGTGGGAGACTTAAGGTCATACCCGTTCATAAATTTCTCAAGCTCTGGAGTGCATGTGAGTGGTAGTAACCAGACTTCATGAGTTATCAAAAGGTAAAAAATACATGAAGTTGGAAGTGTGGGCATGAAGGAAGTCAGAGGGGAGAAATGAGGACATAAATGCTCCTATTCAGTTGTATTTATCTTTGAGATGTAAAAAAAAGAGGAGCCTGTTGGAAACCAGGCAATGTGGTCTGTGGAGTTCCTGCTAAGACAGTATAAAGATTGAAATTACAGTTTAGAAATAATGTCTTAATATATGCACATGTATGCTCTAAGATATTGAATAAAATATAAACATTTCATGATAATTTTACCGTTCTCTATGAAATCATCCCATAATTTTACCACCCTCCATTTAGCTTCATCACTGCTAATGTACATATATCTGTGGAGGAAAAGTACAAAAGATTCTTGAGAGGTGAATGAACACACCGTGATAATCACCGACTATTTAAAGGCCATTATTGAGAGGAAGAAAATATTTTACTTTCATTATAATTGTGTTTTGTGCAAGCAAAATTTTAACAGGCAAATTAATGTAAATGAGAATAAATTAGACACTGAAGGATATCAGTGAGGGGGATAATGAATATCTAACATATGCCAAATGAGAAAGAATAAAGGAAGACTAAGTGGTGAGAGATGGGACTAATGAGCAGCAGCCGTGAAGCATTTTTCATGATTTTCCTCCTTTTGCAGGTGAAGCAGAAAAGTCCCTGGTTGTGATCAAGATGTCAGCTGGACCTCTTTGGCGCTCCATGGGGAGAGAGGACATCTCCCTGCAAGCTTGTCTTTTGAATGTTGAATGACCTCAGGTACTTGCTGCTGATTGGCCAAAAACATAATTTCCTGACTATGTTGGAATCTCTGGATGGAGTTCACAGAACTGCTAAGGAACTGAGCAAGAGAATGACCCAAATGGAAGCCAATAATCAAGACCTAAGTTTGATACTCTGCACCTGTGCCCAGAGAACATAAACAATCCCTTGAGTTCTCTGGCCATCTAGTTCAACTATTCAGAGTGAATGATTCTCCCTCAAAAGCAAAAGATGTAGAAAGTACTGTAGACATCTGGCTTCTGCTTAAACAACCATTTCCCCATGCATCTGCATGAGCACACCACAGACATGATACACACAAGGTCAACATGGTCATAAATACTACCATGCTAGTTTACTGAATCAGTCAAATCAATCACTTTATGTGATTTCTAAAACTTAGGAAAACATCATGACAGAGCAGAAAATAACTAAAGGAATCTAGTTTGCTTTCCCTTACTTTGATGTATTACCTTATTTCAAATCTAAATAATTATCATCCTTTTAAAAGATATATCAAGTGACTTATTCATGATCTTTAAAATTTTGATGCCAGATCTTTTTGCAGATACTGTTAAAGCACAGTCTCCAAATTGTTTCAGTTCTATACTTAGGCTTTGAAGGTTGGTGTCTAAAACACCATCCCCAGTGATAGTAGATGTCTCACATCCACACATTGTTTAATTCACTTCCCTTGAGCACGGGCAGAACTCAGAGACATCTTCCAGAGAGTATAATGAGTCAAGGGTGTTAGATTTTTATCTGTGTTACAAAGTTTCTTGATATCTCTGACTTCCATTTGGGTCATTCTCTTGCTCAAATTCCTTAGCAGTTCTGTGAACTCCATCCAGAGATGCCAATATAGTCAGGAAATTATGTTTATAAATTTGTGATTAAAATTTTTGGTATTACATTAATCAGATATCCAAGGAATATGTAGCACCATTATTACAAAAACCCTTTAGAATGTAGACAGCTGCCTCCCAACTAGTACAGTATCAGAGTAACCTTCAGAGCCAAACCTAATGGAGCCACTACAAACTACAGACCAAGTGTGCCCATGGGTGCAGATGCAAAATCTCTAACAAAATATTTTTAATAACAGTGCAAAATTATGTAGCACTAAAAATACTTTATGATAAAGTGGGGATCATCCTGGGAATGCAAACATTGTTCAATTAGTGAAAATCATTTCTAATGTTCACCACATTAATAAAACAGAGGAGAGAACTTATGATCAGTTAGATAAATATGGAGAGATGCTTACAAAATGCAAACAGCACTAGAGATTAAAAATGTTTGAAGCATACTTTAAAAACCAAAGACTTTTCAATTGGATGGAGGGAACCTACCACAACACTATGACAACTATTACGTTTTGTGGTGAAATACCTCATACTGATGTGGGAGTGTCATATATCAATCTGTTGATTTCATTGGTTAATTAAATAAAGAAACTGCTTGCCCTGATAGGTTAAAACATAGGTGGGAGGAGTAAACAGGAGGAAGAGGAAGTGAGGTAAGACTCCTCAGACAGACTCAACAGCTCTGCTCTCTAAAGCAGAGGCGCCAGGCTCTGCTCTCCCATGCAGCTCAGACCCAGGATGGACGTAGGCTAGAATCTTCCCGGTAAGCGCACCTTGGGGTGCTTACACACATTATTAGAAATGGGCTAGTCCAGATGCGAGAATTAGCCTAGAAGAGGCTAGATAGAAATGGGCCAAGCAGTCTTTAAATGAATACAGTGTGTGTGTTGTTATTTCGGGCATGAGCTAGCAGGCGGCCGGGGTGCTGGGGAAGCAGCCCCACCGCTCCTATTTCAACATCATACATATAAGTATAACACATGAGTCCTGGGATAGCCCCTCTTAATTGGAGACCTGTTTCTATCACCTCTGTTAAATATTTCAAGCCATTCAACATATCTGTGTCTTTGTCCTAGACAGCCTAATTCCAAGTGAAAGATAATTACTGTATCCAGCTCAAAATACAATGTTAAAGTTGAAATTAGTTCTCATCCTCACTAATCTCTTAGCCTGTGCAAGCAACAAATTGCACAGTATGTATATGGCCTCTATCACATGCTGAGGCTTTAAAAACATCAAAACAGATGGTTCTATTTCTGAATGCCTGTAACTCTTGTGGTCTAATATTTCCTGTTTTTAAAGTGTTTCTACAGACATAATTCAATTGATGACATAAATTATATATGAATAAGTAGAGAATAAACAATGTGCTTTATTAACCATGTTTTGTGGAAAATGGATATTTATTATTGGTATTATATTTCTGGGGCAGGTTAAGGCAACAGGAGGCAGAAAAAGACGGGAGCCTAACCTTCAACAGACAGGATTGTTTTTGTTGCCTCACAAACTGAGATTCAGCCTTTATCAGAGGAAAAAAAAAGATGGCGTCAGCTCTTTATAGGAGTAGGGTGAGGTGTCTTAGGAATATAGCATGTTTCTCTGCTACAGTCTCTTCTTTCTGAAGTTCTTTTCCAAGGCAAGACTGGCTGTACCAACAGATATTCCTAAAATGACCAAGAAGGTTATCAGTGATCTTGTAGAAATCCTGTTTTAAGGGGAAAGCACTCTATTAACATTATCATTTTGTATTAGAGATAAGGCCTCTTGCTGGCTGGTCTGAAAAAAAAATGCTTACAAACACAGGCTGTTCTCAAAGTAATGTCAGGTCTCCTGCCTCTGACTCCTGTGTACAGGAATTACAGGCATGTAACACTATGTATGCCAGGGGAACACAAGTGTTCTTAAGATGTGTTCGTGACTTCTGAGAGCTAATAAAATTGTTGAGTTACTTCAAATAAAATCTTCAGCTTAAAACTTTAATATGTGAGGGTGTGAGGTTCTACAGTAAATACAATAATTTTCCTTATTTCCCCAACATTTAAAAAAATATTTTTGAGAATAATTACAACATTTTTCTCTCCCTTTTTCTCCCTCCAGACACTTCCACATTTTCTAAACTTTCTGAATTATGGGGAATTTATTTCTAAAAATGTCCACCTTCCAATTTACTATTGTCTAACAAATTCCCCTTTGTGTAATAGGATATGATGCATTAGTTGTTTACTTTGAATAATTTTGCAACTAGGAGCAAAAATCAGAGGCATTCAGAAGATTATGTACATTTCACTTCAGCAAATATAAAAACTCATAGTGATTTTTTTGCAGAATGTATTTTGTTTAGAAAGTTTAAACTTTTTAATATATGGTTTCCATTATAATGATTACATTAAACAATTGTCATTTTAATACTTCAGCTACCTCAAATAATTTTAGGTAAGGGAGCTATACTAATAAATATAATTAACTAAAAATTTTGCTGACTTTTCGTAACATCCAAATTACTTGATTACTTGATTAATATGTTCTTTTCTATCAGTTCATTATATATTTATATTTAATCATAAATTTCTTTGGGGGACTAGAATATTTCCAATTTCTTTTGTACTTTGCACTAAATGTAATTGATGGTTTTGTATATTTCAGCAGGAAGCTCAAGAAATGATGTAATCAATCTTTCATGGAAGCTGTTTAGATTCAATATCTATGAATTGCTCATTTCTATAATAAGGTTATGACTATTAATTTCTTAATCTGTTATTTTAAACTTTTGGTCTCTCTGTCGTGTGTGTGTGTGTGTGTGTGTGTGTATACATTCACTTGGTTTTGAGATTTCTATTTAATTGGTTATATTAATAGAGATCAAATTGTTATTTAACAATTGTGTTGATTCATTCACTTGATAAAGCTCAATAACAGCTTCAGCATAGTACTGATCATGAGAATCAATAATATACATATTTTTATTAAGATAAATATATTTAACAAATGACTGTCCAATCACATAGGGCTATATTGTTAGCTAGGAGAACATGCATGCACAATAGTCTATGTTTAGAAAAGCATATCTAACACAGCCAACTCCAGTCCATTTGAATATGAACATAGATAACCTTGAAAAGAGAATGCATTATGCTACATGGATTCAATAAATTGCTCTAACTTTAATAATGGAAAGCATTCATGAATTGACGAAATAGCTACATCAATGAGCAGTTTGTGCCATTGATCAAAGTCAGAAATGCGACAACAGTGCGGAAGTTCTTCACCACCTTTCATATCTGTAAACATTCTAATTTTACAAAGCCAGTGCATCTACAAGAAAATGTCAAAAATTCAAAGTAAAAAAAAAGATACAAGTTAAAAGCTATTGGAACTGATTCAAATCTATAAATATTTATAATATACAATCTATTCTAACTTTCACATTTGCAAAGTTTAATAGAGATAGATAGTAGAAGATGTTGTTTTTTTGGGGGGAAAGGTGGTTAAATAAAATGACAGGCAGTACAACACAGATGTGTACTGAAAATGTAATGAATGAGCAAAGCAAATTATGTACAGCCATAATTTTTATTATCCTATTTTGTGTCAAAAAACTTTCATGTACATAAAAAGAGTCCCATGCAAATAAAGTTTTTAGGCAGTCATGAACTTCTGAAGGAGGAGAAGTGGGATGAGAGGTGTGTTTAACTGTAACTAGTTTATTTCAAAGAGATAAAGGGGAAGAAGGGAAAAGAGAGAAACATGTAAAAACTTAAAATCCAGTCCACTAAAAAATGTTTAATACAATAATTTCTTTTGGGAAACAGATTCTTCTAGAAGGAGCTGAAAGGAGGAGAGAGAGAAAACTATGTAAATGAAATACTTATATATAAAATTCTCAAAAATATTACTATAGCTCTGTAGTTGAACTTGAAATCAGGGATGGTGACACCTTCAGAGGTTCTTTGATTGTACATGATGGTTTTGGCTATCCTGTTTTATTTGTTTTTCTATATGAAGTTGAGTACTATTCTTTCAATAGCTCTTAAGAATTGTGTTAGGATTTAATGGGATTTGCATTGAACTCTTAGATTGCTTTTAGTAAAATGGCCATTTTTACTGTTAATCCTACTGATTCATGAGAAAGTGAGATCTTTCCATTTTCTGATATATCTTTATATTTTACTTCAAAGACTTGCTCAACTAATTATGTTCAGAGTAGCTTTATTTGTAATAGCCAGAACCTGGAAACAAACTAGATATTCCTCAGTCGAGGAACTGATAAAGAAAACGTGGTACATTTACACAATGGAGTATTACTCAGCTGTTAAAAAACAGGAATTTTGTAGGCAAATGGATGGAACTAAAAAAAAATTATTTCAAATGAGGTAACCCAGAACAAAAAAGACATAGTATGTACTCACTCATAAGTGGATATTAGTTGCAAAATAAAGGATAGTTATGTTGCCATCCACAGGTTTAGGGAGACTAGGTAACAAAAAGGGGTTCATGGTAGACACCCCGATCTCACAGAGAAAGGAAAATAGAAGAGATTTCGTGTAGGACTGAGATGAGAACATGAACGATCATATTGTGGGGGGTGGAGGACTACCGGAAAGTGGGGGAATTTTGTGGTCAGGTAAAAACCTGGTGGAAGGGAATCTCCCAGGATTCTACAAGGCTTCCCTCCTCTAAGACTCCTAGCAGTAGCAGATGCAGCCTTAACTGGCCATCTCCTGTGATCAGATTCGGGCCTAGCCAGATTGTCATTACAGAGGCTTTATCCAGCAGATGATGAAAACAGATGCAGACCCACAAACCAAACATCGGGTGGAGTTTGGGGAATCCTGCAGAAGCGCAGGAGAAAGGATTGTAGGAGCCAGAGGGGTCAAGGACATTACAAGAAAACACAGAATCAACTAACCTGGGCTCACAGCCAGGGAACCAGCATGGGGTTGACCAAGGCACTCTGAATATTTGTTACAGTTGTTTAGCATGGTCCTCTTGTGGGACACCTAACAGTGGGAACAGGGCCTGTCTCTGGGACGATTATTGGCTTTTGGGACCCTACTCCTCAAACTTCGTGGACTTGTCCAGCTTTAATACATGGGGAGGTGTTTAGTGGTGCAGCAACTTGATATACCCTGTTTTGTTGATACTCATGGGAAACCTGCCCTTTCCTAAACAGAAACAGAGGAAAAATTGGGGAGGGAACAGAGGGATGGGTGGGGAGGGACTGGGGGTGGGGAGGAGAAAGAGGAAACTGTAGCAGGAATGTAAAATATATAAATAAATAAATTTATTAAAAAAGGGCGATTCATCTATTGCATGTTCACAATGCATTCTTATAGTTTACATAAATGAATTTATGCACAGATACACATGCACACCCACACATACATCACAAATATATATTTATCTAGAGTAAAGATACATGTGTATTTTTAAAATTGTTTTATAGGTATATTGCATTGAGCAAAATATTTTCCCTGTAACTTTCTTTCTCATTGCATAATATCATAAAGATATTTTTACACTGATTTATGTAAATTATTTAAACAAATGCATATGTTTTCTTTAATTCTTTTGGATAGGTATCACTTTTTATTGATTTATAACTCTATTAGCTTTCTATTACCTATTGATGGACAGATAAAGATGAATAGCAATGTGAAAGAGATTAGCTTTTTCTCTGAATAATAATTCATTTTTGTCCTATAACAATGCATATTTGGCTTCTGCTCAAAGTCTCAGAATTGTATTAGCTATTGATTATTCCTAATAACTAATTATTGCTCACTGTCTGAAGAACATCTTTGAATCCAGTTCTTACATAAGTGGGCATTTTCTAAGGTAAATTTCTAAAATTTAAATACAAGACAGGACTTACATATTTTCAACGTCCATGTATGTTTCTTATTATTCTTTTAAAAAATATAATGTTGAGACAATTTTTACATATGGGGGCATCTTAATAGTTACAGTAGTTTAGTGTTTCGAGAAAATTTTTGATAGCTTAAGTTTTTATTCAAACCCCTACACATTTATTACCAAATGCAGTATCTTAGAATTTCAAAATAATGAATGTCATAGCTGAAGTTTCCAATAGATTGGCATATTTATATTTCTCTTCGGGAAAAGATGAAAGAGAGGTGTGAAAATAATTGGAGAGAACTCATAGCCATGAGAAATTCAACATCAACAGAATGAAGTCAACAGTACGCTGAAAGCATTTACCCCGATTTCTATTACTTACCTATTGATGGACAGATAAAGATGAATGGCAGTGTGAACGAGATTAGATTTTTCTCTGAATAATAATTCATTTTTGTCCTACAGCAGCTCTTATTTGGCTTTTGCTCCAAGGTCTCAGAATTTTGTATCTATGGAGAAGTGCTTATATATAAATTCAGAAAATAAGGCATTTTTTATTCTTTTTAAAAGCAAGAAGGCCAGAAAGCCAATATCCATAAATCAACTATCTTATTATTCACCTTAATAAAACACCTCCATTTTAGAGATTATGGTTATATCCCCTTATAGACTCAGTGATGTCTAAACTTACATTCTTCAGAGTTTCATTTCACATACTAATTTATGAGAAGGAGAGCAGAATTACCATTTACAATGTGTCAGTCTCAAACTTTGAAGTCCAGGGAACGGTATTTATAAACAGTGAAATCACAGTTTCTTTCTCTGCAGTCATTTAGCTTTCAAAATATACCTCAAAGACAGAAAAATTATATTATACTTTTTGGCATGCTTTTTAAATATGAGTATTCTCTCCTGCTTATAAGACATTTTTACATGGCTTTCCCTGGGTTTGTATGACATAGTTTGAAATTAGTAAATAGTTTCCCCAAGTAGGCTAATATTTAGTTTTTCATGTTAATTAGGGATATGGTAAGCAGTAATATAATAACAATACATTATTTAATTCATATTTCAGATGTAGATACAAGCTTAGTTCTTTTGATTTTCTAAATCTCACACTGGACTAGTTACAAGGCTTCAAAGTTTAATACACAATACTAAGACTTGCTTATACAGTAACATGTATTAGTATTCTTTATTATTAGTGTGAATATAAATGCAATTATTAACAAATTATAAAAATCATGTCTATACACTTAATCAAATATCTTTAATAGTCAATCAAAAGTAGACTGCTACAGTTTTTACAATATGGTGAATTCAATACTGGCCTTCAAGAAAGGGGAGCTATCTTGCTAACCAGATCCATTAAAAAAAATGATTGCTACAATTACTTGGACTTTATAGTAAATATCGGTATGTTGCTGAATTCACAAGTAGATTTTAGCAATTCAATATCTGCAAGTAATTACTTGTTCTTGAAATTAATCAACATCTATTAAAAATAGCCATCAGAAAAATACATTAACTAAGTCTCTGATTACTTCCATAGGGAGGTGCAAATGAAACTAGTGACTTTTCCCCCCATGTACTTAGACATAAATTCATTTGTCAACCACAAAATGTTAATTTATATTCCTGTGACAAATGACAGAATGCCTAAGTGATTATGCATATTAATCCATTTATCTAACTTGTTTGTCCATATGTGTTTTACCCTCATTCATAATGCACTTTGACAAGTAACCCTGTTTTGATTTGCTAAAAAGAAATTTGAGAAACAAATTTATACAGTTTAATAATAGAAGCATAAATAAATATTAGGAATAATATTTTCTTTCCTAGTGCTTCGAACTCCGAGGGCTCTGTACACTAATATTGTGACGTGATATCTTCAAATCACGCACAAGTTACCCTGGTGAGTAGAATATCACCGGTTTTTCTATCATTTCTTCTTTTCTTTCCCTGTTGGTAATGTGTCTGTTGAGTTAAAGAACTCTCTGAAAAAAATATTGAAGTTATTTTAAAGTGTGGTATCAACTTATCATTAATACTTGGTTTAATAACATAATATACATGTATTCAGGTGAGGGCTTTCTCATTTTATAAAAAACAAAACACTAGAAAGAACTGAAGATGGGTCAAAATCCAGCAGAGCAGTTTAGAGTTGTTATCTCCAGTCGCTATTCATAACCCACATTCTTTTCCTAAAGGACCTAGAAATCATTTTTGATATAATTGAAATAATTTTATACAGACCTCTCAAGCAGTACTTTTGACAAGACTAGCCAAGAAATAAATGTGAACATCGAACAACTGTGTGCCCTGCATTAGATACTCTAAAGAACACAGACAAATAGAGGTCACTTTCCTGGTACTAGAATATTTCTTTTTATTAAAAATTATCCCTCTGAGCAGGTTTAGGAGAAAGCTGAGAATTGCTGCATTTCAATTAAATCTCCATGATGAAAACAATTTTAGCTGATAGAACTTGCTCATAGTTCTTAACACTGAAAGAAACTTACAAATATTGTTTGATTTCTAGCCTGTAACAAATTTAAAATAATTTTTCCATCCAATTATTGATTAATAATATAGGCCTCCCAGATGGCATGATGATGTTATTGTATTTTTATAGATTTTATTAATAATCATTAAAAATGATGACATCTCTTATTTAAGTTTATAGCGAATATGACTTCTGTTCTTTGTGCTTTCAGAAGATGGAGACATAGATCTTTCCAACTGTGTGCAGCCTGACAGCTTAAAGCATCTTATTAGTTTCCACGCTATCTTCTGCTTTACAGAGATGCCTGGGAGATATTCCACGGAGGATAAATAACTGTGCTGATAGGAGCTCATGTACAATTTAGAAGGGCAGTACCATCAAAGTGTGTGAGCATTACATGAAATGAACTCTACTGGCCTAAGGATCTGCCTCCATGTTCTATATAGACCTAACAAGTAACAGCAGCCCTTATCTACCAAAGCTCAGGAAGAAATTAGACATGAAATTCTACATTAGTGCTGTGATGGCTTTCATTATGATCTCTCATATATTATTGTCTAGACATTGCTTTTTTAACTATCCAAAACCTAGAAGATAAACATTTGATAATGTACACTTGAGAAATATAAATAATAGAAATGTGTGTGTGCATACTAAAGAAAAATTCATTTTTACTTAAAGAACACAATGAACCGCATTTAACACTGGATATTTAGAAAGTATGAGGTAGAACCACATAAGAAGAGTGTGGGGTGATTGATTCATAGACTTGAGAACAGAGAATTGAAGGACATAATGCTTAAAATCCACAGGAAACAAACAAGCTATCCAGATTTAGAGAGTTCAGGTCTTAAAAATAAAGACCAATTTCTCTCAAGGCAAGAGTTTGAGAATGCATAAAATATTATTTTAAGTTTTGGGAATGTCGCTTTATTTCAAATTCCTATTCAGTGTCAGGTTTCCCAGAAGTTGGTCCTGTTGTCTAGTCAGAACAGATTTCCCATTTAGCCAAAGAGAGAAGAGGAACTTCATCAGTCATATTCTCAGTACGGAATTTGTGGAGGCACAAAAATGTGAGCCCATTTCCACCTTGTCTGAAGGTCAGAGAGTTGGAGGTTGCTCAAATGGTTGACAAGCGTAGTTGCTGTCAGAACACAAGACGTGATTGCTTGATGCTTTTACCATTAAAATAGCTCCTACAGTAGATCCCCCACCATTCTGACAGGTGGTCAGGATAAGCAAATGTACTTCTGTTCCTTCTTTTGTAACTATGAGGTCATCTGGGGAGTGGCTGCCTTCAGGATTGTGGTCTAGAGTAGCTACATAGCCTAAACAACAGAATGCTAATGATTTGATGCCTCAGAGTGTTAAGGAGATTGACATTTGAGTTGTTCTTTGTATCATGTTAATAATGTCTTTTGTTACGTCCTCTTCCCATTTACATTAGGTATAAAAGCTATGGGAAAATAATTTTCTATTATTCTTATTATTTTTCATGTGTCTTCATATTTTTTATTAATATTTCAAAATTCCCACTCCCCTACCCTAGAAAAAAGATATTTTTTGTCAAGGCCAGTCCATGTCAGGAATCCCAGCTGTGAGAGTCATGTTCTCTCAATAAATTTTCATTCTGCTATAGAAAACAGGGATGGATATTCAGGAAACAGAAAATACTTCCACATATTTCTTAATTTACATGAGAAACGCTTATGCTTTGATTTTTCCTGTCCATACGTTGGAACCCACAAGTCTATACAGGACATGTACAGCTGACCAACTCATAATGTCAGACCCACAATTGTACAAGTTATGGGACACCCGTTTTTCAGAGCTGCGGAAATACTTATCTTTTGGTAAAGTCACTGCCATATCTGTAAAAACCTTGTGAAGCCATGATTCTTCCCTTCAAAATGGAATTTATCCCCAAAACATATCAAAGTTTGGAAGTTCCATCCCAGCTCCCTCCCCTGGGAGTTGCCTCAGTTAAGACTCCACCTCCAAAAAAGGCCAGCAAGCAATGACCCCTCCTCAGAGATGCTCAAGACCACTCCACAGGGTATTTAAACACTCCCCCTCCCCAAGAAAAGAAACATGTAGTTTTCCTGTCTTCCTTCCCTGTCTCCTCTCTTGGGGAGTCTAGAAGGCCACTCAGGAGCATTGGTATTGATTAAACTTGGGCTTTTTCTAATATGGTTTGATTTGGATTATTGCATCAGTGGAGAAGTTTATTGGGTTGCAAAAACATTTTACTCAGCAGTATAACTTCTGCATGGGCAAGAAGTTATTCCCCCACAACATGAGGCTTAGAGTGATAATGTTCACTCTCTGTCCTAATAGTCAAATTTACATAGAGTCAATCTCCAAAAATTACCCGCTAACAGAACACAGAAATTTCAATGGAAGACAGATACTGAGCAGGAAAGACATCATTCTTCACCTTTGCTAATAAGAAAATCTGGGCATCCCCAAAGCTGGTTATCACAAAAGAGATTGGATGAGGAGAATGGGTGAATCCAGGACTCAGGAACAGGATTCTGAATTTAGTAACTTTATCTAATGGTTTGGAATGGCAGGTATTTCCTCTTGAATGCTGGCTCTTTCCTGGGTTGTGTCATCTGTTCCAGAATACATCTTTGTCTGGTTCTATCTTCCTTTTTGTGATTTTGATATGCTTATTATCACTGTCCTCGCCTATGGAATCTTCAACTATGTCCATAAAGACTAGAAACTCAGTAAAGATCAGCTCTTCCTCTTCTTCTTCTCCTTGCTACTTCTTTTCCTTAATCTCCTTCTTTCTTTCCCTTATTCTTCCGCTTATTCATCTACTTCTCCGTACCCTTTCACTTCACTTTTTCCTCTCTCTCTCACACACACACACACAAAATAAAGAACATGCAAAGATAACATATTTGATTTCATTTTTTACCTTCAGATCCTCACCTGCCATGGATATCCAATTCTGAGTCCTGAGAGGAATACCGAGGCTGGTCCTCAATGCCCCCAATGTCCATGTAATTTTTTTTTGCTTGTGTTGGTTTATTATAGTAATGACCATGATATGAAAACTTATTTAGGTTAAGAAATATGTGTAAATTGTGAGTATGTGTATATGTGTCCATATTGCAGCTTACTAGCCATCCTATCATTTATAAATTATGTGATTCTATTTAGATATATATACTTGCTTGTAGAAAGGGTAAATAGATGCTGGGTGGACTTGGCAGTACAAGACTAATCCCAGCTACTCACAATGCTAAGACAGGAGATTCACAAAAGTTAAAGTCTTATCTGGTGTACAGAACAAATTAAAATTTGGCCTAGGCTATCTAGTGAAAAATGTTTTAAAGTTAGTTCAAGGCTATCTTTGAAGATCATACAGATCATGCAATCTCCTTTCTTAAGCTCTCATCAGGAACAACAGCCTATTTGGCTTTAAAATACACAGAGCATCCTATTTCCATCCTGAAATGCTGAAAACAATAAAAAACAAAACCCAAAGTACCACAACTTGAGGAATGTAGCAAAAACCCAATAGCTCCATGTCAATGTCTTCAAATTCTTTTTTAATACTAATTTACTTTTTCATGAAATGCATTTTGTCATATTTTCCCATCCTCCAACTTCTCCCAGATCTTCAATACATTCCTATGTACCCTCCTTTGTGTCCTTACCCACATCTCAAACAAACAAACAAACAAAACCAATAAAAATAGAAGATGAAAACCACAGGAGTTGCAAAAACTGAATAAAAGGAAGTCACTAAAATAAAACAAAGGAAAAACACCAAGACAAAACCAAAAGTGTGCACACGCACACACACACACACACACACATACACACACACACACACGTCTATTTTGTGAAGGCTGACTACTCCTGGGTGTAGCACATGCCCTGGAGTCTACTTACTACACCCAGTGATACTGCTTTGGAGAAAACTGATTTTCCCTTTCTCAACAGTTATCCGTTACAAATAGCACCTTCATGATGGGTGAGACTTTGTGTCCACATCCCCTAATCAATGCAGGGAGTTTTCCTGGTTTGAACCAGCGCAAGTCAAAAGAATTGTGCTCAAATTCTTAATTTTGCCACTTTCTCCAAAAGAACAGAGGGCAGATTGCCAACCCATTGCAAGAAGAAGCCTCTGAAAGATTCAAGTAACAGATATTAATATTATGCTCCTTGCCTCAGAGTTGATTGTTATAACTTGAAAATTTCTGTTTCTAAAACAACAAAAAATATTAGTAATGAACAGCCTATGCTCATTTAGTTGGACCTTAGAATCTTGTCAAAACTTTCCTTCATTTAACTGTAATTTATATTTAAAGTAGCTATAATTCAGTTTCTTTTATATAATTTCTTTTATTTTTCTAGCAGTTGAGAGCATTAAACAAACTAAAGTCATCTTCAGAATGTATAGAGGAAGCATGAGACTTCAAGCCAAAAACCAATATATGTCCTCAAGTTCTTAAATAATTACTTTTATTCATTGTTCTTTATACAATTCTCTTTGATCTGCCTTTGAAATTAAAGGAGATGGTTTGCAATGTGTTCTAGAAAGCCAAGATCAACAGTTTTTACTTAGAAAGTAGACACACACCCAGTGCTTTCTGGGAACAGGCTTTGCAATGCATTCAATTGTATGAATAATTTAGAATTCCCACTTTTTGTTTCTCTGCAGGGAATTTCTCCTTTGCATAGGCACGAAGACGACCTTGATTCACTTTCCATAAATCTTCAGCATAGTTTAAGGGTTGCCTTTAAAACGCATGTCTCGTCCCTCTTCCCTACATAACATTTTTACAAACTGAACATGGTGACATCTTTAAAGTCCAGAAAAAAAACCCAATTGTATGATTTACTTGGGATCCAATTTCAAGCTTTGCTGCCGCCAGTCAAAGTCAAAGATAAGCAGTTTTGATCCTCAAATAATGAACAAAGAACATGAAATAATTTATAAAGTATTCCCGCAGTACCTACTAGAATTTACCACAACAAAATGCTTCCATAGTTATGTTCTTATTTTAACATTATTATTTCCTAAAGCTCTTCAATATAAAACCCAGGAAAAGTATAAATGCCTCATTGAAAAGAAATAAAATGTAAACATGTTTTATGTTAGACAGTATTTGATTCTAATTCTCTAGTCTCAAAATTTAGCAGATTATTCCATTAGGTTTAATCTATTTTATTAGTATACAAGTTACAACTGACATATTATTCATGTCCAACACTTACTACTTTTCCTATAGATTATTTTTGCATGCTTCCTTACAGTTTTTTAAACATTGTTCAAGTCTCCATTTACTATCTATTACAACACACAAAAATATGTGTAAATCCTGAAATGGCATAGTGGGGTAGGGATTAATTGACTTCTTTATTTATGAATTGTAATTACTGTACATTTTGCTCTTCTTTTCAGGAGGTGATGTGGTTTTACTGTGAATTCTTAGTAGCACTGTTTCACGGGAGCTTTTCAGTTAAGTAAATATATCTGTCTCCGATAAAACTATAAATATTTGGTTAATGTTGCATTATCTCACAGCCCCGGCAGGGTGAATGATAATTCTAGATTTGAGGCAACATCACTGTGACTATTGTCTCTGGTAACTACAGTAACAAGATGAACTCTGTAGAGAAGTAGAGGAGGTTAGGATAATAGGTTAAAGGCAAACTCTGCTGTAGATGAAGAGTCTTGCTGTAGCTAATTTGCAAAAGAGCAAAAAAAATAAAGGAAATAAGATGATATAAATCTAGCTTCACTGTTATAATAAATCTTAAGTAAACAACACAGTAGCTAATGCATAGGAACATTTAGCATATTTCTTCACAGCCTCTGGAAAACAATTCTTACAAATTACTTCTCTAACTGCAGTTATAGATTGTGTATATTGAATATTTTTAAAAGTAATAACCCATTGTACAGTTCTTAAGTCTTTTCTGTTGATATTGCAACATTAGTGTTTCAGAAGCTTGAAATATGAATTACTTCAAAGTATTTTCTGCATTTTAAATTTTATAAGTCCTGCTCTGGAAAAACATGCCAAAATTATTTTGTGGAGCACAAGTCGGATTTTGAAATTTGCTTTTAAAACTTTACTTCACAAACCTCCTTTTACTTTGCTGTGAAATATTTATATTTAGTAAATGAACGTTAAAAGATTTTTCATTCCATGTGTTGTATTCCAACCTACACAGTGTGGACCAAAAATAGTGTTTATCACTTATACTTCAGCATTTCTTCTTATAGCTTTCATCTTAGCTTTCACAGCATTAAAATAGTAACTCAAACAAAAACAAATTTAAAGAGTTTGTACTAGTCATATCTCCATTGGGACAAAACACATAACAAAAGAAAATTCTGCAAGGAGAGAATGGATTGGGCATTTTTCAGAAGCGTGGTCCATTATTGCATGAAGGGTGTGTCTCAGGAGAGCAGCTCATGTCACAGAGTCAGGCAGCAGAGAGACAATGTCCACAATCTCTTTTCTTCTACTTTTTCATTTTAACCTTTTCATTCCAGGTAGGTCACCAGCTTATGAAAGAGTGCCAGTCACAACTTTTTAACTAATGCCCTGGAAATACCCTTCTGTTAATGGCATGGCTGGAGTGTAAATCTTCTAGAGGCAATGTGTGCCTGGCATTTGATATCACAGTATTTAACAGTGGATCCCAAGGTTAATATTTCTCTAGAAATTTCATTCTAGGGAAAGGGAAGGGCTAGAAGAAGCCCTGATGCCATTCAAAGGAAGAATTTGCAACTAAAATGAAATTCTATACTGTTTTAAGGGTCTTATTGGACCTTTTTGGATGAAAAAGCACAGACAGACGGTTGTAGTTAATGATTGCTGGGATCACACCTTCATTGTGACAGTATTACACACCTTCACACACAAACACACACACACACTCTTCACCACCTCTCACTTAAATTTGGACCTCATGTCAGTATCAAAACAGTAGAACATGTCATGCGGGAGGAAGGTCTCTGGACCCTCTTATTTCTTCTACTTTTCAATGTGGTCAATTATAATACAACCCATTTCTCTGCTATTCGCTTATCTGTTTAATTGATGTATTAAGAACAGATGGCCACATTTATCTTTTTCAGGCAGCCTGGGCTTAGCCTTATATCTTGAAGTCTACAGTAACACTCATAGACACCAACTACATGATGAATTCAATTACATTGATGATCAATGATAAATCATCATATTTATAATATTTTGTTGTCCAGTTGTATAACTGCAGTTGAAATATCTATCAAATGTCCAAGAGATTGGAATTTCATTCTAAAATAAACATTTAATCTTAGAGTTGTACATTTTTACATAAAAGTTGCATAGTTGATGTTAGGTACCAATCTCATACTTTCTCTCATCCTCATTCCAATATTAATAATATTACAGTAGTATGGTGTTTTCATCACAAAGAGGAATTACACATTACCATTAACCAAACTCTAGACTTAATCTGTATCTTAATTGTTCTTTCATTAGTATTTTCCTTTTTCTAGAATCCTATTGACAACAGCGATCACACTGAGAATGATATATTCAATTAAGTCTTCAAGTCAACTTCACCTGATCTAAATAAGTATCTTTGTTCTTTTTATTTTTTGCAAATTGGCATTGCTGATTTTAAAAAGTTTCAGTCAATCGCTTTACTGAATGTCCCTTTATTTGGGATATTATACTTTCAATATGGATAGATATTGGTGTTATATATTTGTTAGAATATTTTTTCAGAGGTACAGCCTTCTGGTAACATGCTATGGGCATCTCATGCTAGCAACATAGTTTGACTACTTGTTTAACAAAGTATTAGCCAAGGTCGGTTCAATGTGAAATTGCCTTTTGTCTCTTTTCCAGCAATATTATATGAAGGAAAGGTGACAAGTATAGCCCACTTGTTAGGCAGAAACATGTTTAGGCTGCATCTTCTAAAGAAGCAGGATCTAAAGCAATTATTTGGACAACTTCTTTAAGGAGCATGTATCACCTCTTTCTCAGGCACTTAGGGTAAAGACATGCATCTTTTCTACTTTGAATTGTCTAAAGTCCAATAAGAATTTGCAAACTGAATTTCAAAGATTTGTAATAATAGCTTATCATAGGAGGAGAAAGAAGATAAGGCATTAATATCATCATACATAAACTACTGATGGCCTTTATGTATTTTTATTGAAAGATAAAAAAGACTGATATGTCAAAACACTTCAACATTGTTTTATTATTCAGTCAGCTTCTTTTTGAAAAATGTCAGTATTCACTCATTCATTGGCTTCCAGCAAACCTGGTGTGCATCATAATACCATGACTGAGTATTCCACCTTTTCTCTATGAACATTAGAGTCAAGACACTCTAATTTATCAGCTTTATCTATTATGAACTGCACATGTTCTAATGATTGTAAAGTCTTCAGATTCCTACCTCAAAACTCTAGAGCTTCACCTGACATTATCACAAAATCAAATGCAATATACAATCAGAGGGCAATGGTTTTATAATATTTGTATTTTCATACCCCTAAATCAGTTGTGCAAATAGGAGAAAGATGTTTGTTTCCATGACACATTTTTAAAAGAAACATGTTAGAGATAATTAGTGACAAAAAAAGGTTATGCAATAACTCAAAGAGATGCAAATTAATTTTAACTAGGTGAAACAGGAAATGCATTATTCTTTTTTTTTTCTAGACAGGGTTTCTCTGTAGCTTTGGTGCCTGTCCCGGAACTAGCTCTTGTAGACCAGGCTGGCCTCGAACTCCCAGAGATCCGCCTGCCTCTGCCTCCCGAGTGCTGGGATTAAAGACATACGCCACCACTGCCCGGCGGAAATGCATTATTCTTGAAAAGATATACAGAAAGTGAAGTTCTTAGCCAGTGTTGTCGTGTCCATTCAACAGAATTATACAAAAATGGAAATTTTAATCCTATTTATACAAGACCCACATAAACAATTACTCAACCAAATGAGAAATTTTAACTTGTTATAGAAGTTAACACAACTCATTTCTTCTTCCTAGTCAGGATTTAAGATTATTTTTTTAAAATATGTATCACTCAGCTAAGAAGGTCTAGAGGTCTTTATGCTGCTGATTAGGTTTCCATGTCTGGGAATTTGATGGGTACAGAAAGCAAGAGGGCCCATTAGGAGCATCTAAGTGACCTAAAGGACCTGCCACATCAGCATCATTTAACAGTGGAAAGCTAAAGGACTGTATGTCTCTATTAGAGAAAAAGATTTATACAAAAAATGAAAAGATAAGACAAAATTCCAATTCCCATGAATACAGTCAGCTCTTCTTCAAGCCCACGCAACAACTAAACTTGACTTGGCGTTAACCTAGAGAAACCAAAAGGGACTGAGCAGTAGTTGAGGAAATAAGTTTCATAAAGTTATAAAGAGACTCTTAGGTATAAAATGGTCAATTATTGTCTTGGCTGATATAGTAAAATTGGATGGAAGAGTCAAAGCAGTGACATTTCTTTCACTTATAATAGGATTGGTCATCAACCAACACTCTTCAAGGACATGACCCCTCAGTCCCTAAGGACTTATGTAGTGCAGTTATCACTTTATCCATCTTTTGTCTGAGAGAAACTCAGTCCAGCAAGGATATAGAAGTGATAGGTACTGAACAGGCAAATGCTCACTTGACAAAATTTTCCCCAGGCTTCTTACATTTTTTTAGCAGGCAGAAAGGGAAACATGTTTGTAAATGTCCACCACATTTCTGGGTGAGTTTCTCAGAGTTCATCTTGGCACTGTCAAATAAATCGATATAAACCAATAAAATGTGTCGTCAGATTGCATTTTAAACACACTGTGCTATCCTCAATGAGAGTTGCTTAGGCTAAACTATTCCCCCAATGTTATCTCTAAGGAACACATAAATCTATTCTCCTCCTATGCTTGAAAATAATTAATGTTGAAATATACTCATTCATCTTCAAGACTTAGTATATTTAGAAACTGAAAGCTTTTTAAGTTAAGATTCAAAACTTAATAGGGGGGTGTTTTATGCTCTAAGGGTGTATCCAATTTTCCTAGCTATAGCTTTATCATCATCAAAACTGTCTGGGCTTGAGTGGAAAACATACAAAAAAAGCTACCTGCTTAGATAGATTTTACCATCAAGAGTTTACACGAAATGAACAATAGAAATAGTCCATGTAAATAAATAAATTCTGTAGTCAAACAGCATCCTCTCCATAAGGTGATTTACCATTTGCAAAAGAATCGTAAGAGTATACAGTATTACCATTCACTGACATATCCCAGGCTTTCTATATTTTTCTCCAACTTTAGATATTGATTTGATTTCTTACTGAGCCAACTATGTGAAAATTCTGAGAATATTTCTATACTCTTCCATTCTTCATCCTTTACCATCACGCATTAACCATATCATATTCTTTCAAAATCCATGCAGTCTCTTCTCCAGCCCCACCTCCACTGGCCTACATTGTGTTCTCCTGTCATTTTTAATTAATTAATGTGTGTGCAACTTCTGTCTTCATGAAAGTTAGTGCACCATATGTGTGGGGGCGGCCCACAGATACTATAAGAAGGCATAAGATCCTTTGAAAGTGGAACTACAGACAGGTCCTTAGCCATATGTGGATGCTGGAAATTGAGCCCAGGTACCATTTAATGGTCACCAGTTCTCTTAATCACTGAGGCATCTCTGCAGCTGTTGTCTCTTATTTGGAGTTGTTCAATGACTTTACTCTTTCCCTACCTCCTTAGGACGTAGTCACAATACAGCCAGAATACATTCACTAAAATAAGGATCCACTTTTTTGGCTTCTCAGTATAAGGTCCTTTAACTGTGTCCTAGTTACTAAACTCTCTGTTGTTTGTTACATGGGATACATTTTTTTCTCAGTTTTATTTTTCACTACACCTCGCTGTTGCTAATATCATCTTTCTCATTTCTCACTTCTTTGATTTATGCACCTCTGCCCTTGCACATCTTTAGAATCATAAAGAAAATTTGTTTATTCAATGCTGAACTCAAATGTGTCTTCTTCCAGGAACTTCCCACGAAATCACCAGGTAACACTGTGTATCTTTTCCCAATATGGTGTTTATTCTACCTCTGCTTCTTATGTATCATTTCACAGGAAATAAATGTCCCTATATCTGCCTCTTTATTTTATCTCTATATATCTGCATGTAGCATGTACATAGTTAATTCTTGGTGAATAAGTAACTAAATGGATGAAATGTGGTTATTTAATGGAAAACAGTTATTTAGCAGCTACTCTGACTAATCATATTTTTATTAGTAACATAATGTTTATTTACAATTTGGCTGTAATAATTAAATTATTATTAAGTGGTACTTAATGATTACATGAATAAACAATGGTAGTTAAGAACTCTTTATAACCCCTAAAAAGTACCTGGGTCTAAACACTTATTGTGGTTAAATTTCTTTTTAGTTCTAGTTTGAGGGGCTATAAATGGCAATAAATAAAACAATGTTTCCCATAAAGTTACTTCTACAATAAAAGTGTATGCTTTTCAATTTTCAGTGAAATACCATGTCATCATATTAAAAGTATTAATCTTCTCCATCTTCACATGCTCTTCTCATAATGATTCCCTTTATTTAAGGAAATTAAAATTCCCAGTGTATTGTAATCAATAATGTGAGACTGAAAGCTATAGATGATTCCAAAGGGACTGAACAGAGGCTACTAGATGTAAGGGCCTCACAGGACACAAATGAGGAGAGTTTGGTAGAAAAGAAGACAAATTATTTTTCTTTTAGTTCAAAGAAATAAATGAATTATGGTACCCTTGAGGTGTGTCCTTGTTTAATCCCATAATTCCTGGGTGCTACCACCAAACCAACAGAAAAGATTTTCAAACAGGTGAGTAGGAAAACATGCATTTCCCCTCCTTGTAACTCCACATCTTAACTTAAATATTTTTTGTAACTTTTGCTTACTTTTATGTTTTCAAAGAAAAAAAAAATGTGCTATGTAATTTCTAAATTATGATAGAATGACACTGCCCCGCATGATATCAATTGGTTTCTAAGTTACCCAGGAAAAGCATTAAGAGGAAAAGTCTCCATTGCCGTGTATAAATCTACAATTCTGAAGATGCGCTGCTGTAGGAAATCCTTCAGCCAATAGCCGTTAAGTTACCCGCCAGCTTCGCATGGCCTCTTATAATATAAATGCAAATGTAAGGCGAGTGCACGCCTTCTCTTTTCAGTTGCAGTTCCCTGTTGGAGCAGAGGACTGCAATCTGTGAGTCTACGCCTAAATAAATAACCCTTTACTATACTCAGTTCTGAGCTAGTGTGGGCTTTCTTTATAGTTTCCATATTCAATGTACTTTGATTCAAACATTTAATGTAAAATACCTATGACAGCGCATCTGAGTTAGCTTGATGAAGACTCTCAGTACGTTTTATAAGAGCTTGTTGGGTTCTTGTACTAGACTGGTACTTAGAGACTATCTGAATACCATAGCTTGACTGATGGAACATAAAGTCCCCTCTTTAATGAAGGATGACTTAAAACATATAAATCAATTACAAGATGATGGCAAGGAAGAAAGAAATGAAGCTCTAAAGATAGAATAGCCCAGAATTTATTAATAACAGTATTTTGTTAAGTGTCAAGAAAACCTTTTGATATATTGAGCTCAAAGAAAGATATATTAACAAGCAGATTAAAACATAAGGCTAATATTCATGAATGTCTATTTTGTTTAAGAATTTTGGGATCAGCACTTTGCGTGACCTGTTGTCATTTTGGAGCTGTTTCTCACTGGTGTTGGTGACACTCATTGAAAGCTCCATCCTTTAACTTGAGTGGATACCTGTCACTCTAGAAGGAATTTACCTTCCCTTTCCCCAAAGAAAATATCAAAACCATTCTTCTTCTCTCTTTAGTTTATTAACAACCACCGAGCTTATCGTTTAAGTTTTGTGTTATATAGTAATGGAGGAATAACAACGTTTCTGAACTGTGCAAGTCAATTTGATTTGCAATTCCCATGATTTCTAATAGGGAAGATAGCTTAGTGATAATGTGTTAAGTATAAGATACCATACATATTATAAAAAATGTTTCTATAAGAAACGGCTAGTATATTGTTAAAATCATTATCTCCACTACATATATGCACTGAATAATTGTAATAGGACATTACATTCATGAGCACTATAACATGTTAGTGACAAGATTATACTTTTTCACTGATTGATAAGCAATGCTGCAAAGTAAGAAGAAATCCTAAAGTTACATCACTAATAACATTATGTATTGCATTCATGTAGTAGATGTCTCCATTCACACAGCAGACATATTAGCAGGTATTTCCTACTGTGTTGTTAAGTATCTACTCTGGTCTTTAGTTTCATCTGAGCTGCATGTGGCATCAGCTTTTCATACCACCTCCACACATACACACTTTTTTATTCTGTCTAAATCTAGATCTAAGGAAACCAGGTCAAGAGAGAAACGGAAGCATTGAATGCGAAAGAGAAGCTTAAAACTCTGACAGTCATCAATATTGGTTTTTCACACTAACTGGGAATGTAATCTATGTTACTTTATATGTTTGCTTCACAGCTTTAATTAAAACATATGTTTATTATTAGAAAAAAATGCTTATTTCCATACTGATTCATCTTTGATTTTTCTATGTTTCTTTAGAAATATCTCCACTTCACTGGAAAGAAAGCACAGGAATGAAATCTTACACTATTCACTGAATAATTGGTAGTACAAAACTTTAATAGAAATAAAGGGAATTGGACCACTAATATAAACTAGTTCACTCTATGTAGTTATAAGTAATGTCAGGAAGAGTATGAGGAATTATAGGGAAGCAGGTCATTTACTGAGGAACAAACAGGGTGCTCGTGCTTTTTGAGCACACCAGCCTGGTGTCAGGAAACTTTGTCCTCAAAATGAACAAAACCTGGTTCCATATAAACCATGACCTGATTGCATTTATAGATGAAAATCCACATGCAGCAAACTAAACAGAATGAGGTTTAAACCAAACTGTCATGGTTGCCTGCAAAGAAGGAAGGTTATTCTTGCCAAGATGTGCATCGCACAACACCTGCCTGTGCTCTATGCGCTACCATACAGTTCACAAGCTTCGGGCAAGGGGCTGGAGGTTGAAACATATAAAGACACACACAGACAGAGAGACAGACACACAAACCTCTCATCACTGATAAGAAGCCCCTTTTTCTATAGCCCCATGGAGGCTTATATACCCAACAGTCAGGTGGGCCAACAGGTGAAAACCTTATCCTCTGATCCTCAAGGCCAAGGCAACCCGTGCTTGTGAAGCAGAGCTGGTAAACAACTTTGACACAGCTTTCAGTAACTCAAATCAGAAGGAAAGTAAAGATCTCTAGCAGGGAAGAGCAACTGGAGGCCAGGACTCCAAATGGTCCCAACAAAGATGCAATACTCTATTGGTTAATATGTACTGATGGCAGCTGAGGGAGACACTAGAGGATTCCAGTTAGAATCTGGCTATAAGTTTTTAGTCCAGCATGGAAGCTTTAGTCTATAACAATCTAAACGCTCTGGAGAGATGACATTCTGCAGTCAATGTGTTATCTTTTGATCAGCAATCTTCATGCTAAGCTAACTCATAGCTGGGGGCTTGTTCAACAATTGTAATACCAGGTGGAAATTAATATTACACTAATGCCCTTATACATTTGTACCAATCTTTTCTCTTCAATCATCCTAACCCATTTTATCACATTTAATATAGGGAAACCAGATTTGGGAGACCTGCTGTGCACTTACATGCTAATTTTGAGGCTTAAAATTTTAACACTTAATTTGCTTTACTTTTTGACCATTTTGTAGATGCGTTTACATGTTTACATGATTTCCATCTTCCTTATTCTCCACTTCAGCTCAAATTCATGACCTACTTTTCTATTATTATTATTATTATTATTATTATTATTATTATTATTATTATATATTGCATATACCCATAATCTACTGAACCAATTTAGTGTTGATTGCATGTACATGTATATTCAAAGCTAATGACTTGGGATTGGATAATTTGACAGGGGACCCTTCCCAGGAGAACTGAGTATTTCTCTGTCTGCAGTCATTGATTGCCTCTGGATTTTCATCTGATGCTGGAACCTCATAAAGTTTTCCCCACATACAATGGTATGCCCACTGGTACCAGTCTTAAGTAAGGCTTAACTATTACAGCAAGTTTTTATTTCTTTGACTTTTCTTCACTTTAGATTCTGGTGAAACAAACAAAGAAAAACGTTTAGATCTAGAAGGTGTAATATGAATGAGCATGATGTGTAAAAAAAGTATCTTTAAAGGTGGATAGAAAGCCTCCTGACAAAAAAGAGACAGGGAAACAGAAAGGAGAGCCATAGAAAATTCCATCCATGGATATTGTTGTGCAGTTTCCCATATTATAAAAAGAACGCCACACATCCCAGCTTATACTACAAGCCTCCACTACACTTGCAGTCTAGTCTTTCTGTTCTAAAGTTACACAGGCAGGGACATGAAATATTCAAATATTTTGACCTCAGTCAAATGTATCATCATTCATTGTCCATCTTACAGACCTAAGTCCCTCATGGTAATTCAATGCAGTAAACTGAAGAAGCAGCAGGCAGAGTAAAGGTCCTTCCGTGACTCTTCCATGGAAAAACTGAATGTGTGTAAGAGACCTCACACACTACAGAAAATCCCCCATTACAGTAGTCAATAAAAGGATTTGCCTATAGCGCCTCCTGAATAGAATAAATCATCTTGATGACTTGTATGAATTTCTTTCAAATTTATAACATCCAAGGCTTTTTTTTCCTACACTGCTTATGCAATGGTTCAATATGTGAAAGATGCCAGAGAAATAGAAACCTTGAACTCCTGCAGTGTCACGTCCTGGCTTTGTGGGAGCCTAGGCAGTTTGGATGCTCACCTTACTAGACCTGGATGGAGGTGGGTGGTCCTTGGATTTCCCACAGGGCAGGGAACCCTGATTGCTCTTTGGGCTGACGAGGGAGGGGGACTTGATTGGGGGAGGGGAAGTGAAATGGGAGGCGGTGGTGGGAAAGAGTCAGAAATCTTTAATAAATAAATAAAAA
>NW_026067899.1:5530217-5532977 GCF_014885135.2 Alexandromys fortis
CTCTCTCTCTCTCTCTCTCTCTCTCTCTCTCTCTCTCTCTCTCTCTCTCTCTCTCTGAAACACACACACACTCACACCACTCAGCAAATGTGATTTCCTTACAGAGAAAGCCACGAATCCATAGTAATTTTTAAGACAGTTAATCATTCAAATGCTTCAACATTTGACCCCTTACAACTGATCTCTACCTGTCCCTCTGCACACCAGCTAAACCTATAACAAGCATTAGCATCCACAGAGCATGAGAGAGCGACTGCATGACCGAAGAGGTCTAACATAATTTTAAAAGCTTTTAGATCTGTAGTGAGTATCTCTTATTCAGACGAACAGTGGAAACACTTGAGAACAGCTGTGTAGAATCAAAGAATGGGTGAAGGAGGAAGGGCTGCCAACTTTTTGACGCCATAAAATGATAGATTTTTACATTTAGGAGAAATAAGGGGTGGGGGAATCTCTGTAATGAAGCATTTCCATTCCAATTCTTAGATGAAATTTGCCTTGGTTGTCATTTTTCTCTCATGCTAGGATGATGTTTTATGAATACTTTCCCCTTGGGTTTTCTACAGAAGCAGACTGTGTTTCTTATAAGATGATTCCCTGGAGTATTATTCAGAATAAACACCTCATTGCGTACAGGGAATTTACAAAGTCCCTTCTCTTCCAGTGGATATAAAACTTGAAATTTGCACTGCATAGAAATGATGCCCATGAGTTGATCCCCCAAGACATGGGATTTATACCGTGTTCCTTTTTGTAAGGCTTACTTCCCCCATCTTTTTAAAAAAAGAAATATACATAAGTGTACAAACAAGTTGACTGTCAAATGCAAATGATTGCTGGGCAGTCAATTTATAACATCTCATATTCTCTTATCAAAAGACCATGCTCAATACAGCAATGCAACACCCAAATCACACAGCAAAGCCCTGTGCACCCTAGGTAAATCCTTTTAGTATTTAATGCCAAACTTTGACAACGTTGTCAATTACCTCATCCTCTGTGCTTAGCACCTTCAAATCTGTCGTGTTAAGTTCAGTTTTCAAATCATTTGCTTTGAAGACATCATCTTAAGAAGAAATGATTCCTGCTGGTCATGCATGCAAAATGGCTGAAAGAAAAAGCAAGAATACCAGACACCTAATACTATATCTTATAAGAAGTGGAGTGTTTTTGAGTGTTCCAGTCCCTTTCCAAGAGCTTTTTACATGCCATCTGAAGGTAAATTAAAAATCTCAAGATTCCAGTAACCAAATGGTATCAACCACTTTTCCAAATTCTCTGTGACTAAAAAGACTGTTTTTATTTGTTTCATTGAAGAAAGGGGGGGGGATATAATATGCTTCTCAATTTACAGTGGTGAAACTTACATTATTGTGACTTTAAAACAGTGCAAAAATTACAAGTTAAGTTGAAACTTTGAAATTTTATTTTTTTCTGAGCTGTGGATATTGAGTATGATGTCTTCATGTGATGCTAAACACCATCATGAGCCCCAGCTCCTAATCAGCTTGCACCTATTATCATGAATATCTCATGCTCTACAGCACACAGTGTTGCTAACCTATAGCATGCTTTATGTCAGGTTAGTAAATGCCTTTTAAACTTCTGACATTTTCAACCTAAAATAGATAATCTGTTTTAAGTCAAGGAATATATGTTGTGAACTTTGGACCTACTTACAGTGCTGATTTAAACAATTTATGTTTTCAGAAAACAAAACTGCTTTAAAAAAGAGTCAGGGTTTATAGTGGAAGAGAAATCTCAGTGGTAAAAGATGTATACTGCTCTTGTATAGGATCAGAGTTCATTTCCCAGTACCAGAGTTTAAGAAGCTCATTTCTTCTAGAACCTTTAGTTCTATGATATCTAATGGATATCTTCTGGATTCTATAAAATGTGCACCCTTAATCAAGGACACATACTTACATACACATACACACATACCATACATACATACATACATACATACTTGAATACTTTTAAAATAGTAATAATAAATCCTGTAAAACAGACAAACAAAATGAACATCGGAGCGAGACTCAGCAGTTAAGAGCACTTGCTGCTCTTGTAGAAGACCAGTTAGACACAATGGCTCAGAATCAAAAATATTCCTATTCCAGAAGACCTGACACTCTCTTCATGCCTCCTGGGACACCAAGCTTGCATGTGGCATACATATATAAATGCAGACAAATCACGCAAAATAAAAATAAGTAAATATTTTTAAAAGAAAATGAACAAATGCTGTCTGCTTACTTTGTTAAAGAGTTTTAGCTAATAATTTTGTCACACAAATAGCTAAGATGTAAATAAAATGAATGGCTAAGATTAAATGCCACTTAGTCATTTTCTTCAGGCATCTAAAGACTGCAGAGAGACATTTGATTCTGGGAACTGCTAAGCTAAATCCATACAAACACACACACACACACACACACACACACACACACACACATACATATATACTTTAATGGTATCTTGAGTCTACGGCTATGTTTCTTTGGAAAAAAGGTTCTTCTTTTTGTTTCCATAGAGGAACCTGTGGATTCCTTCCATACTAATATGGTTTAATGGACCATGATTCCTCCAAAATGCCTTTGTGAGCCTCCAAAATGAAAAAACTTCACCCAACAAAAAATAGGAAACATGTTGGAGAAAACTATGCCCAAATTTCCAAATATTATTTGCAAATGTATTTTTTGTTTTGCTTTGTTTTTTTTTTTTTTTTACATTTAAAGGGGGATATGCTATAGAGATTTG
>NW_026067899.1:5533097-5642265 GCF_014885135.2 Alexandromys fortis
ATATATTTCTACTCTTGTTGTTTGTGCAGCTCATTTAAAAATATAATGTATAATTAAGAAATACAGGTTAATAGATAGTCATCTATATAGTCAAACTTGTAGTCATATTTCTTAGGTTTTCTAGACTTATAGAGAGGTATTTCAGTTAGGTAGATAATTTTTAAACCTTTCAAAAACCTAAGGAATATGGCATTTAAAATGTTTAAATTGTTAACTTAAAACTTTTCATGACAATGAGACACATCTGCTCCTGGCAGCACCAATCCATCGTAAGGGCTCCTTGTGGAGTTCTTTTTAGTCATTTTGGCAAGAAACTGCTCTTGTCTAGACTGCTTGATGTTATGCTGCATGAATTGGATTTGGAGTACCCTCAGAAAAATGAGCTTTGGAGATCTAGTGCATTATTTTCATGGGGGGACATGGCAGCGAGAAGGCAGACACAGCGCTGAAAAAGGTGCTGAGAGTAGAGAAGGAGCTACATGCAACATGAGCTCACAGGCAACAGGAAGTGATCTGAACCACAGGACATGGTTTGAACATGTATGAAACCTCAAAGACCATCCCCACAGTGATACACTTCCACTAACGAAACAATACAAATTGCAACAGAGCCATACCTCTTAATAGCGCCACTCTCTATGAGCTTACAGGTGTCAATTACATTCAAACTACCATAGGCCCCAAGTCATAATATTGCTATCAGCAGTCTCTAGACTAGGTACTGGTTTTCTGATTAATACGTCATGGCACAGTAGCTAAAAGGGCCAGCACTTGTCATAGATCTATGCATTGATCTCAGTGCAGTCCAGGTGACAATCACCTTGCATGTCTTCCATGCAACATAAATTAGCATGCATTTTCTTTTCACTTCTCATGACTCAAGAAGTTTTCTTCTGAGCAAAAAGGCTTCATAGCCTCAGTTGCTCAAATTCTGGAAAATCCATGAATGGGACTGTACTGGCTGTTTTTTTGTCAACTTGACACAAGCTAGCATCACCAGAGAGGAAGGAGCCTCAGTTGAGGAAATGCCTTCATTAGATTCATCTGTAAGATATTTTCTCAAATAGTGACCAATGGGGAAGGGCCCAGGCCATTGTGGGTGGTGCCATCCCTGGGCTGGTGGTCCTTGGTTCTATAAGATTGCAAAACAAACAAACCATGGGGAGAAAGACAGTAAGTAGCAACCCTCCATGGCCTCTACATCAACTCCTGCCTCCAGGTTCCTGCCCTGCTTGAGTTCTTGTCCTGACTTCTTTGGTGATGAACAGCAATTTGTAAGTGTGATAATCTCTTTGTTTCCTAACGTGCTTTTCTTCATGGTGTTTCATCACAGCAATAGAAACCATAACTAGGACAGGGATTTTGAGCAGATTCTGTGAGAAGCCTCTGAAGTATTCTTCTTAATAAATATGTTGTGTGTGTCCAAGAATCTAGGTACATGCTGTATAAGTTGACCAAGTAAAACCAAATTGTGTTTTATAGAAAAATGACTGTTTGCTCTTCTGTGTGTGTGTGTGTGTGTGTGTGTGTGTGTGTAGTCATTGCATACTAAATTCTGAAAAGCTGAAGTATATTCTGTTTGCCTGGAGGGAAAACAGGACATTATGTGATGAGAATGGGACAATTTACTAAGATGCTGTAACAATTATAAATACATACATACACTTTGGATATACATATATATATATTTCATACTAGATTATAAATTTATGTGTACCATATATACATTATATATTTATATGTAAAATACTAGAGCATCTAACACAAAAACATAGACAAAATATTGTTACAACTTAAGATAGGATAAAATGATATAAAACGGGTCTGGACAGATGAAGCAACAGCTAAGAGAATATCCTGCTCTGACAGAAGAGCAGAGTTAAGCTTCTAGAAACCAAGTCAGGTGGCTCACAACAGCCTGTATGTAACTTAAGCTACATGGTGACCAGGTACCTCTGGCCTTCATGGGCATCTGCACGCACAAACACACAAAAGCATAAAACAGACATGGGACTGGAGAGAAGGCTCAGTGGTTAACAGCACTGGCTGTACTTTTAGAGGATCTTTGACAATTCCCTCTGTGTGACGTGCTTACCATTGATTATTAAAGAAACTGCTTTGGACCTATAGCAAGTTAGGGCTTAGCTAGGCAGGGAAAACTAAACTGAACGCTGGGAAGTAGAAGGCAGAGTCAAGAGAGAAGCCATGTAGTCCCGCCAAAGACAGACGCCGACTGGAATCTTGCCAGTAAGCCACAGCCACGTGGCGATACACAGATTACTAAAAATGGGTTAAATTAAGATATAGGAGTTAGCGGGGGCTGGAGGGATGGCTCAGAGGTTAAGAGCACTGGCTGCTCTTCCAGGGGTCCTGAGTTCAATTCCCAGCAACCACATGATGGCTCACAACCATCTGTACTGAGATCTGGCGCCCTCCTCTGGCATGTGGGCATACATGCAGGCAGAATGTTGTATACATAATAAAAAAAAAAGATATAGGAGTTAGCCAATAAGAAGTTAAAGCTAATAGGTCAAACAGTTTAATTAATACAGTTTCTGTGTGGTTATTTCAGTTCTGGGTGACCTGGACGAACAAGCAGCCTCTTAAAAGAATTGATGTGATAAAGTGCATAAACAAAGCAACCTAAGGAACCTGAGTTCATTTGGGCTCACCTTTCGAATGTGCTGTCCTTCGTGATGGAGAAAAAAAAGGCAGCGGGAACTTGAAGGCGCTGGTGGCAGTGCATCTTAAAGTCAGGACGCAGAAAGACAAGGCTGGTGTTAACTGGTTTTTCCCTTTTATGGGGTAGAGGCGGTGTGCCACCCATTTTTAAGATAAATCTTCCCACAGGAATGAACCTAACTAAGGTGAGATCCCACACAAGCGTGTCAAAGGGCAAACTTAATTTTAATTATCCCTCGCAGGTGTGCCCGGAGGCTTGTCTCCTAGATCCTCTGACGTTGTCAGTTAATATGGACTATCACAAACCCACCTCTTGTCAACTCCACTCAAACCACCATTTTACAGTAACCTCCCGCTTCTTCCCCCACGATGGCATGGATTCTCACAACACAAAAATATAGTCAATCCTTTTTCAGAGGACTCCACAGTCTTTAACGTTTCTAACACTGCTTAAAATTCCAAGGCTCATGTCTTTTCTCAGAGTCAGTGTAATAAGTGGCTTGTGAGCTTTTCTAAAGGAAAAACAAGTCAAATACATTAATGGACAACATCAAATAATAAACATTCCCATTTTAAAGGGGGGACAGCTGGGGGCAGAGAAAGTGAAAGTCGGACAGAAGCAGGAAGCACTGAATCCTGGAGGTCCCTGCTAGGCATCTGGAGTGGATGAGAAACAGGTAACTGTGTGTGTATTTAAATGCTATCCCTAACTCCTTACACATTTGGCCCCAGACTAATCACTTAATCCTCCAACATCCTGATTGCCTTATTTTCAGAAGAGCAAAGTAGAAAAACCCTACTCATCAGAATGGAAGTCTATGTGTCCAGGGACAGGTATTCTTATTTTACCGGCTTGGGATGTGTAAATTGTAACAGGCAGCAAGGTAGAGCATCTATCCTGTGTGTGTCTATGCCTGAGGAATTTTCTTTTCTCTCATAGACATCAAGCAGAATCATTTACCGTTGAAACCACACTTGCTTTCTGACAGGAGCTGCTTCCGTTCAGCATTTACATTGTGTTGTGTTCTGTTTGTGTAAGCCATTTCTTCACAAGAAGGCTTCCGAAGGGCGGGCGACTTGTATAGCGCATCCCAGCGTACCTGAAGCCCACAGCAGAAAGTCCCTAGGTATTTGTTTAGCTGGATAACATCACCAGTAGACAGCATAGGACACACTGGGTTTCCTCTCACTAATTCTCAGGCTGTTTCCTCCGCAGTCCAAACCCTCCCTGCCTGCAGCCTTTCCCGGCTTGAGTCTAAACATTACTCAGAAGGGTGGCTGATGTCAGCAGGCTCATAATCACCACCCTCCAAGACAAACATCAGGAGGTTAATACAAGCTGTTGTTGGTGAGAAAACATCATGCTGTTTTTGGTCTCCCAAATTTCCTAGCAGACATCCGGAATTCCTATCAGACGAAGACTGAAAAGAAGATTTCCATTTGCAAAAGCAATTATCTCAGGACTGGGCTTTTTGGTAGCCCTGTGGTTTGAGGGATAGACTGATAAGACAGTTCCTGAGGACGTCTTTTCTTAAATCTCTGTTCCGGACACAGGGTAAAGCTGCTCATACCAATGACAGGAAAAGAAATGTTTCATTTCTTCTGACTGTTATTTTGTTTCCAGCCTATATCAACGGTTAATAAACTTCAGCTGCTGAACATTTTTCTAAGTTACAGGAGCAGGAATCCCTAGAGCACTGCATGCTGCATTACAAGGTGGAGCAATATTGCCTCCATTAAAACAATACTCCCGACTTTGTCGATTGTCTGTTATTGATTGATTCTCCTTCTGATGGGGAGCAGACTCACATAGCTTCACCAGATGAACACGAGAGTCTTCTGAGACTGGCCAATTTGGCTTTGATAGAGAGGCACAATGATAGGATTTAGATTGTTTAGTGTCTGTGGCAAAAATAAAGGCTAAAGACATTGAGTAGAAGCATAGAAGTCTTGCAAAATAGAAAGGGAGATGGGGGAAGGAAGGGAGGGACGGAGGGAGGGAGGGAGGGACGGAGGGACGGAGGGACGGAGGGACGGAGGGACGGAGGGACGGAGGCAGGAAGGAAGGAAGGAAGGAAGGAAGGAAGGAAGGAAGGAAGGGAGGAAGGAAGGAAGGAAGGGTAACCCAAAGTCCAGATTGCCTTAGTCACTTTGCTTCCTAAATATGATTACATTTTTTTTTATAATCCCAGCACACAGAAGGCAGAGGACCAGGAGTCCAAGGGCCGTAGAGTAAGCACAGGGATAATCTGCTCCCATTCCCAGATAAAAACAAAAGAAAATCATGTGTATGGCCTTTATCTTTCTTACCTTTAAGTTAGTAGCTCAATTTAAGTTTCAGACTGATAGCTGAGTAGTGCAGGTGCATGCCTTTAGTTCCAGCACTTGGGAGACAGAGGCAAGCAGATCTCTGTAAATTTGAGGCCAGCCTGATCTACAGAGCTTGTTCCAGGACAGCTAGGGCTGTTATGCACAGAAACACTGCCTCAAAAATAAATAATATAATATAATATAATATAATATAATATAATAATTTCAGACTGCTTACCCAATAGGCTGTATTTTCACTGCAAGAGGAGCCTGAGTGATCTTTTTCTTGGCACATCCAAAAGTCTGACTGTGATAGCTAACTTGTGTTGAATAAATAGAGCTATAGGATTTCTTAAGCTTCTCAGACCCTCTCCACTTAGCATTAAGCATTCTGCACAAACAAACAAACCAAAACCTGTCATGTGCCACTCGTATTTCACTCAAACTGGATCCAATTAACCATGTCATTTTCTATTCGAACCTCAACCAAGTGTTAAGGTGTATCCTTTGCTGCCCTCTGCTGGTTTTGTGGCAGAAGCACACAATAAAATGGGGAGAGACGGTGTATCTCAGTAGGAAGATCTTGGATTACAGTTACAAGAAATAAGTTTATACAAACATGCATATGGAACATGAATATCAATAGTGACATTTTGAAATAAAAGATTAATTCTTCATTTAGCACTATTGGAATTCTATACAAATTAATTAATTTTGTCGTAATTTTGCACAACTTTGCAATAGTTCTGATGCATCTATATACTGGAAAATATTAACGCAGCGAGGAATATTTTTGACAATAGATTTAATTGCCAATCCTTTACATCATTATTTTGAGAGTGTATTATAGGGCAGAAGAAATGTTAAATATTTATATTATTTCCAGAATGTCCTGGTATTTAAGTTAATTTTTTGCAATAAGTTGCTATAACTAAGTTGCTAATTAGAGACTCATAAAATTTAGCCAGAATGGCAAAGTTTTTTGCTCATTAGTCCATATTTCTACAAGGTAAGCTACTCCTGTGTAATTTCACTGTTGTGCAGAGCATCCCTTCTTACACTTGAGAATAAAAATTATAAAATATTATTAAACGAATTACCCACACTCACTGCTACTTAATTAATATAGATAAAGAATGAATAGTTACAGCTGAATTTTAAATAAAGAATGCAAGATTGAATGACAGAGTGTAACAATAGTCTCTCAATGGAATTCTAATCACTATACCATATTTTCTCTTTGTTATAAAACCAAATGAATCCCATAACACTCCTAACATGTTGAGTTTAAACTAAGAAAGTACATTGTGTGTGTTCAGCTTACAAAAAAAAAAATCCTTCCAAAAGTCCTAACCTTTGTGATCATAAATGTACACAGCCTGTATTCAGTGTGAAGCCCTTCCTCGGAGCACTGTAAATCAGGAGTCTAAGCTATAGATCCAGGAGTAGTAATAGATAGATCAGTTGGGGCTGAACTCCCCACAATCTGTGGGTCTCTGCATTGTGTCCAGTTTGGTTTTCTGATCACAGATGAGAGAGCAGAAAGATCGTAAGAACAAGAATACTAGGAAGTCAGCTATGTATGAGGCAACTTCTCCCAGAAATGGCTGCAATACCAGAACAATGGCAGTATCAATGGACATGTTAATGTGAACAGTGAAAATTTTCATGCGTTCCCAACCCTAGATAATAACTACTGCTGCTAGGGAAAGAATTAGCCTCTTTCAGGGAGACACACTACCACCAAATCAAACTCAGAAGGTTGTGTGTGTGTGTGTGTGTATACACAAATGCTTGCACATGTATATGTGTATATACATGTAAAGTAATAATCAAAGAAAATCAGGCTGACGATTTGAGGGTGGGAAATATATAGGAGGGGTTAAAGTGGGAATAACTGAGAAGAGCTGGATGGAGGAGACGGAAGGGGAAAATAATAAAATTCTATTTCAACTAAAATAATAAGAAAAGAAAGTTGAAGCAGGAATGGATTTTAAGGTCACTATCTCTACAAAAGTCTAAGAAAGGAAGACAATATTATTAACATCCTTTCACTGATAGAATTAGCAATTATAGAAAAGATCTTACATCATATAGAGAATATCATTTATGATTCTGTAACACTAAAAGGTTACTACAGTAACCTGCATCTAAAATATAAAAGATGTCATATAACTTCCCAAGACCAGAGTGTTGGGTTTTCTAAAGCAAAGCTGCTTTTGAACTTTACACTTACCTCAATTATTCAATTATTATGTATTTTTATGAAATATAAATAGTTATGAGTATATAAACCACATTTTATTTCCAGAAGCTTACTAATTTTTTTCTTCCTTTTTAAAATTTTTATTGAGTTCTACATTTTTCTCTGCACCCCTCTCTGCCTTTCCCCTCCCCTTCAACTCTCCCTCAAGGTCCCCAAACTCCCAATTTACTCAGGAGATCTCAATTTTTAAATCAAATTGAACCCCTAGTACTGTAGGATAATTGCTTTGTGTGTGTGTGTGTGTCTACATGCATGTGTGTGTTTGTGCATGAATTTGTACATGTGTAAGTAATAAGGACTTATAAGGTCAAATTTTGAAATTATGTGTAAACTATATCATTCTTATGCAAGCATATCTTTCTCAAGAAGCAGCTACAATAAATTCAAAAGGATTTTGGCTTCTTTCCAATCAAAAACCATCAAAAAACAATATAGCTGTCCTACAAGTCAGCTGAGCCATTTTGATCTTTGATATCCATCCTCAAATCCAATTTCTACATTTTTATCTGAACAACCAAGTTCATGAAACCTAATGCAAGTCATCACCTGAAGCCCAGTTTTCTTCTCTGAGATGTTTCAATGAAGATGCATCATTGTTCCTCCTAAAACATATCATTAAGAAGAATCAACATACTGAGTTTACAAGACAGATCCTGAGCTTCACCAGAGAGTGTTTTAAGACTGAAAATGTAACTAAATGCATATTGTGCATTGCACTTGTATTCGCTTTATAAAATATCTTCAAAGCAGAGGCAATGTGGGTTCTCCTTGCTCTGGTACAATGTGAGGAAGTGGTGCCAATGGATGCTGGTTAAAAGGCTTTAATTTGTTTTGCATTTGTCAACATACAAAGGCTTTCAAAGGTAATCAATACTTTTGTGAGGAAATGAATCAGGAAGAGATTTAATTCCACTAATTTTTTTTACTAACATCCTCATATTCACAAAAACAACATTTACCAGATCCTGTATTATACTGTTTGATTTTTAATTCAAAACAAGCATGATTAAATCAAACTGTCATCCAAAATTGTGTTTTACTCTCAATGCTTAAACAATTTATAACCAGTTGCCCATGGCTTATTTTTATTCTAATTTTCTACACACATTTTTGCCACATTTAGTGAATCAACATTATATTCTTCTGATTAGTTATTTTTGATATGTCATTTCTAACTTATGGTACCATGCTAAAGGAGAAAGCAATAGTTGGTCAAAAAACAGCTTCTTAGAAGATACAGTGTAGATAGAATCTATACATTCAATTCAAAACTGCTGCTCACAAAACACCACAAGAGTGGAAAGCCTGTAAACTATTAAAAACACATTGGCACTGTAGACAGCTTTCTGAAAGAACACCAGTCTTTCAGGTAAATGAAAATCAAAATGAGTACACATTACACCTGTCAGAATGTCTAAGACCAAAAGTAAAAATGAAAGACATGCTGGCAAGGATGTGGAGCAAACATATCACTCCTCCATTGTTGGAGGGAATGAAAACTCTACAGACACTTTAGAAAACAATATAGCAGTTGTTCAGAAAATTAGGAATATACCTATCTTTAGACCCAGATATAGCACTAGTGGGTATATACCTAAATGATGCTTAATAATACCGCAAGGACACTTGTTCAACTTTATTTGTAATATCCAGAAACTGGAAGCAACATAGATGTCCATAAACTAATCAATCAATAAAGAAAATGTGGCACATTTACCCAATGGAGTATTACTCAACTATTTAAGAAAATGACATCATGAATTTTGCATGCAAATATATGGAAGTAGAAAAGATCACCCTGAGGTAACTCAGACCCAGAAAGACAAACATGGTGTGTATTCACTCATAAGTGGATATTATCTGTAAAGTAAAGGAAAACCATGCTCAATACACAGATCCAAAGATCTTAAACAAGGAGGGTTTAAGGAGAACACATGAATGTCATTGTGAAGGGAATATAAAATAGACATCACAGGTGGATGAGGGAGGGGGACTGGATGGGGAGACTGGGCATGGGAACAGGAAGGATCAGGTAAGGGAAGGTTGGAGGACAAGAGTACTGAAAAAGACAGCTGGAATCAGGGGCATCTCTGATATGATGTAGAAACCTAGTAAAATGGAAACTACAGGAATCTCCGAGGGTGACGGTAGCCAAGACTCCTAGCAATGGGAGTTACAGAGCCTGAACCAGCATCTCCTCTAACCAGGCAAGACTTCCAGTGTTTGGGATGCCAACCCAAGCATATATCCTTTGACCTACAATTTGCCTTGTCTACAAGGTGCTCTGGGACAAAGGTAGAGCAGAGAATATGGGAGTGGCCAACCAATGACTGATTAAGCTTGAGACTCACACCACGAGAGGGACCCCACTCCTGACACTGCCTGGAGAACCCAGGACTCAGAGACTGGACAGCCTAGAGATCTAGGGTAGAACTAAAAATGGTTGGCAAAAAGGAAAAAAAGCCAATGAAATGATTCCTAATGATATTCTACTCTATAGTCATTGCCTAGTCCAATGGTCATTAGAGAGGCTTCACCTAGCAACTGATGGAAACAGATACAGAAACCTAGAACCAAACATTAAGAAGAGCTTGGGGAATCCTGCAGAAGAGGGGGAGGAAAGATTATGAAAGCAGAGTGGACAAGGACAAGAAAATCCACAGGATCAATTAACCTAGGTTCATAGGGGCTCACAGAGACAGAATCAACATGCTAGCGTGCATGGGACTGACTTTGGACCTCTGCATAGATGTTACAGTTGTGTAGCTTGGTCTTCTTGTGGGACTCCTAACAGATGGTGCAGGCACAGTCTCTGACTCTGTTCCTTACTCTTGGGACACTTTCCTCCTACTGAGTTGCCTTGTATAGTCTTAATAGGAGAGGAGGTACCTAGTCTTACTGCAACTTGATACGTCATGACTGGCTGATACATGAGAGGTCTGCCTTTTTCTGAAGAGAAAGGAGTGGAGGCGGAGGCTGCTCATTCATTTCCCGGCTGTCTGGATGTGGATAATCACACAAAAACTGCATTAAATACAACACTGTTTGGCCAATAGCTTATGCATATTTCTAGTTAACTATTGCATCTTAAATTAACCCATTTCTATTAATTTGTGAATCACCACAAAGCTGTGGCTTACCAATAAGGTTCTGGCTGGCGGCTGGAGTCTTTCTCCATCAGTAGCTACATGACATCTCCCTGACTCCACCTACTCTCTCCCTATGTCTCTGTTCAGATGTCCCATCTGGCTTTAACAACTTTTTTCAACCAACCAATAAAGCAAAACATATACAGAAGAACATCCCACATCAAAGGAGGAGGAGTAGATGGGGAAATGGGAGAGATAGGGGAGGAACTATGAGGAGAGGAGGGAGGGCAAACTGTGATAGGGCTGGGAAAACGTTAATTAATTAATTTTAAAAAGTTATAAATACGTGTTTAGGAGATCAAAGGCACCATTGACATAATACTTCTATGAATGTGTGTTTACTAAAAATTTTAATTTCTTATATTTTATGCCTGCTACTCTAGCTCCTATGAGTATTAACCTCTGGCCTCTGTGGGCATTTACCCTTACACAGGCACACACACCCATATATAATTAAAAATAAAATTGAAAAAACATTGTGCCATGATTTTGTATTCCTCTTAAAACTGGGCTAAATTGTTCACAAGAGAGACTCTGAACTTACACACGCACATATTGCTTCTTGTCTTGTGTCACATAAATTTCAGCTTCTTCACACAGTAGAAAAAGTAGCAAGCTGAAAATGACAGCTCATTTTCTGTTGGGACCAATTGGAGTCCTGGCCTTCAGCTTCTGATATTCCCTGCTGGAGCCTTCTGATTGGAGTTACTAAAAGCTGTGCCTTGAGGATCAGAGGATGGGGTTTTCACCTGTTGGCCCACTTGACTGCTGGGTATTTAAGCCTCCATGGTGGTATGAAATAAAGGGCTTCTTACCAGTGATTAGATGTCCGTATGTCTGTCTGTCTCTGTGTGTGTTTGTGTGTTTCCTCCAGCCCCTTGCCCGAAGCTCGCGAACTGTACTGTAGCGCCTAGAGCTCAGACGGGGGGTGGGGAGGCTGCACATTTTAGTTTGTCCAATTCTTACTTTTATAAGCTGAGAGAGGGTGGGGGGCATAAAGGAGATGATACTTGCTTTTCCTTAGATCTGTATGTTTTATCTATTTGTATAAGTTCAATCAATCACAGAGACTCCAGCATAGCCCAGAGAAGAACCAGTCAGCTCTACAGAACACACAGATATCAAAGATGAATTTATATGCTAACATTAGCAGAACTGGTTTGTAACATGTGGACATTTATGTAATTATTACAGCTTCATTAACTATCTGACCCATTTGAAGAAGGATGCAAATATATTAAGGCTCACATGACAGCAGATTGAGAACATTAGGTGAAGGGGAGGAACAATTAGGAAAGGAATACCATGTAGATGTAACGGCTTATGTCCTTCAAATGTCTACCACCATCTGCAATGCAATTTGGAACTGAGATGACAGAAGAGAAAGTAACTTTATTCTTAGTTTGAATTTATTTTTCTTTCTTTGATAAAACTTACCATCTAATAAATAGTTATTGGGATATTTATTGACTGTGTATCTCTTAGGCAAGAAGTAAGTCATAAAGTTTATTACATGTCCCTTCTTAGTTCTATAAAAGATGTACAAATTCAGAAAGAAAAAAAAAACCTTATAAGGTAGTTTCATCAAAAAAAAAATTACAGCAAGGCATGGGGGTGCACACTTGTAATCTTGCACGAAGGAAGCCAAGGTATGGGTATTACAGGTTTGATAGATGCTAACCTTTATAAACTAATGAGATTCTGTCTTTAGGGGAGAAACATAGTAAAGGAGAATTCTGAGCTATATTATCTTGCATTTACAAAGTAGAGTGTATTTAGAACAAAATAAGAGTTATTTCTAGAATTTCCAGTTTATCAGAACAGATAAACACTCCTACCTGAGTTTATCTCTTCCTCTGAAAAAGTAAGACCATCAAGCACAAGGTGCTTCTGTAATCAAAGGGTTACACTCATATTCTGCATCTGTCCATCCTTACGTCCATATATATCTATCCACCCATCTGTCCATTCATCTTCTTTCCTTCCTTCTTTCCTTTCTTCCTTCCTTCCTTCCTTCCTTCCTTCCTTCCTTCCTTCCTTTCTTTGTCTCAAAACTTTTTTCTATGCAAATAAGTCCTATGGTTATTTCCAAGACAGAAAATTTCTGAAACATTTCTCAATAGTTTTCAAAACTCAAACAGCTTGCTATGGGTTACTATTGTATTTTAAAATTTAGCCCCCCTCAAATACCTCCCCATTTTTTCTCATTAACTCTACAGAACCCCCCACTAATATTCTAATTATCATAGTAACCCAAAAGTTTACCAGAGGTTTGTCCATAGTTAGTTACTTACACTTTCTTTTATTAGTGACTTCAGGGTTATTTGTCTTTTTGCTGTGACAAATTGCCTAATAAATGCTGCATGTAATGTGGGAGTGTCATATATCAATCTGTTGATTTCATTGGTTAAGCAATAAAGGAACTCCTTGGCCCAGATAGGTTAAAAGATAGATGGGAGGAGGAAACAGAATAGAATTCTGGGCGGAAGAGGAAGTGAGGTCAGACTCTGCTCTGCTTCCAGATGGACCGAACAGCTCTGCTCTCTGGAGCAGAGACACCATGATGGACGGAGGCTCTTCCCGGTAAGGTAAGCGCACCTTGGGGTGCTTACACACATCATTAGAAATGGGCTAGTCCAGGTGCGAGAATCAGCCTGTAAGGGCTAGAGTTCATGGGCCAAGCAGTTCTTAAATGAATACAGTTTGTGTGTTGTTATTTCGGGCATGAGCTAGCCAAGTGGCCGGGGTGTTGGGGACGCAGCCCCGCCGCTCTTATTTCAACATGCATGAGGGTGGAAGTGTGTGTTTTGGTTCATAGTTCAAGGGTACAATTCATTATGGAGGGACATCATGGTGGAAGGAGCTTAGAATGGCTAGTCACATCATGTCTACAGTCAGGAAGCAGAGAGTGATCAGCATTTGTCATATGCTCACTTTTTCTTTTTATTCAATTCAGGATGCCAGCTCATGAGTTGGTGCAACTCATAATGAGCAAGCATTTCTTCTTAACTCAGTACAGATCATTCCTCACAGGCATGCCAAAAGGATAACTTAATCTAGATAACATTTCACAGGCATTCCTGGAGACTGACCTAACCTAGATTATTCCTAGTAGGCAAAGACAAATGTTCATATCTGAAGTGAAGCAAGAGCCTATAAATCCTATTATCCATCAGAGTCACTTGATTCATCAGTAAATAATATGTACTCTACATTTTCCCTTGCTAGGTATTTCTCTTCCCCCACTTTTCAGTTTCTTGAGTTTATATCATCATGAAACCTGAACATATTTATGAAAACATCTTCATAAGTTATTTCCTTCTTCCAAACTCTTTTCTCCAATATGCAGCTTACCAGATTGTTGACAAAGATTTCTGTCCTGACCAGTCCCACAGCTGTTCAGTCACAAAGAAACACACAGAGGCCTACATTAATTATAAATTGGTTGGACTTTTAGCTCAGGTTTCTTATTAATTAATTCTTACAGCTTAAATTAGCCCATAATTCTTGTCTGTGTTAGCCATGTGGCTTTGTACTTTTATAAGTGAGGCATTCTATTCTTGCTTCCTCTGTGTCTGGGTTATAAGGTCAGACTGAGGCTTTGCTTTACCCAGAACTCTCCTATTCTGGTTTCCCTGTCTATACTTCCTGCCTGGCTACTGGACAATCAGCATTTTATTGAAACAATACAAGTGATAAATTTGTTTAGGGTGCAAGTCCATTGTCCCACAGCAATTCCCCAAAATATTGCATCTATGTCATGGTACATTTATTATATGCATCTAAAGTTTTCAGTGTGTATTTTTTATGATGTTTCAGTTAAATATCACATTTTAGTTTTCTAGGTGGGTACTCATCACAGGGTAAACATTCCTTTAAAGTTATCCACTGTATTCTATTTCAGCAGAAATTTGTCAGATTGATTTGTTTTATAGTTAAACTTTTTGAATGTTAGTATCATACATAATTAAGAAGAATGTATCAAGCCATAATACTGTAAATCAAATACTACAGATTGAAAATTGTTTCTCCCAAGCAAATTGTTTGACTCCTTTGTGTGTCTGAATTCTTACTGTGTAATTATTATGGCTATATTAACACCTGCCTCATAGTGTTACTATGGTGATCAAATAATTGATCCAAGGCAAGTGGAGAGATAATGTTAAACTTTTTTATTAGTGTGTTGTATTGCTAGCAGTTATTCAGGTTCTTACACAATCTTTCTTCAACTTATCTGTGGAGATTTTCCTTTTTCCTTGTTCATAAACCTTATGTTTTATCTCACATGATTCATTCTCTTTCTTTCCCTACAGTGTTTCTGTTTGCCTGCCAAGTTCTTTCCTTAATCTTTCCTTGGTGTTGCACCTTCTGCAGGAAAGTTGCTAGGACCACATCTTTTCCAAACTATAACTTTCTCAAGTCATTCACACAAAAATTTAACACGTGTCTGCAGAAATAAGCTGTCATCATTAGCTTCCTTTCATAAAAGTCACTGTGCTGTTCAGCTTACGGTGCTTTAAAACGTTTGGTTTATGTGTGATGATATTCAGACCTTGAGAAGCTGTATCATCTATCACTTGCTGTTCTTTATATAAATTCTTTACAATTTTCTTATGAATAAACAATATCATTTATTTACAATTCTAAGAAATACATCACTCAATTCATTTACAAAAGCTTCACATTTGAATGAATTAGCTTGAATTCTCATAAAAAAAAATTCAGACCGTCAAGGTATAATGACACAGGTCTATAATCCCAGCACCCAGGAATCTTAAACTGGGGTATCTTCAGTGTGAGCACAAGGTTAAACTGCAAGGCCCCATATGATGACAAGTCAGAAAACTTAAGATAGAAATTAAGGGCTGTGCAGAGTGAGTTTGTGATTATGATTATTATATTGCATGGAGTAACCTTTCTTCTTGCCTTTATTTATCTAAAATCTTTGTGATAAAACTATTCTACATATTCAGATTTACAATTCTCTTTCAGAAATACTTAGAGGTAGCTGGAATTTCAGAATTGCTCTTGGAAATATGACTATTTGTGATATGATGCCTAAAGTCTGAGCCCAATAAGTTTATCTGCTGACATTTACACTAAAGTAGTGGAAAGTTAAATGGAGAGAACAAAGAAGTATTGTGTCAGTAGTATTCAGATGCCACTAGCACTTAAATGGTTTTCGTTTGTTTACTAATATAGGGTTATTTGATCTGAGATCACATAGACTTCTCTGATTATAACCTGTTATATTATCATTACTTCCCTGCAAGAAAACAAAGTGGGCCAGATGTATTGAGCTCCAATAATGGCCATAGCTACACATACATAGTAGCCCATACATTCCTCATTTTATCTAGATGGAAAAACATAACTTATATTCAATCCTCTTTACCTCCAGTGTCCTTTGTGACACTGAGCTAAACACTTGTGTTGCTCTGAGGCTATAGCTCAGTAAGAGAATACCTGCCTGCGATGTTCAAGGCCCAGGCTTCAGTCTCTAATATTGCAAAAAATAACAACAAATTTAAACACAATAACTTTGCACGAGAGCAATAGGCTGATTGCTATAGAAACAGCCTCAGTGCATCCTCAGAGAATTATCCTCTCAATTCCTGAGATTATCTGATACATTAAATGTGTCAGGGCAGTTAGAAGAATGGTGAAGATCAGTTTAGTGTTCCATTTACTTTAGCATATTCTTTGCCTTAAGAAATTCATCTTAACAGGGGCTTTTTACCTCCAGCGACCACTGCATAGCACAACCTAGTCAAAACATATTTGGTAAATCAATTGCTCATTCATATTTGAATACTGCAGTACCAGGTACAAGAGAACTGACTGCTGTTAGGGCGCACTGAATTACTTCTCTGATCTTGTTCTTGGCGCCAGCAAACGTAGTCCTTAAACTTGAGAAGACAAAATAGGCTCAGTGGATAGAGAATTTTATAATCAGGCAGAGGTGAGGGTTGGGCTCGGCAGTTCCTTTCCAGGCTCCCTAATTTGTCACGAATCCTTAGGTAGAACCAGATAATGTTGCTTCATTCATTACATTACTTTATACAAGTGCACAACTATTTTTCTCAGAAAGTATTTGAAACTGCATCTTAATTAAGTTTCCCAAATGAAAATGATAGAATAAGAAATAAGTTGATTAATCTCATACTTGGTGCTGAGAAAAGGGAATGGCACAGATTCAGAGGAGAAAGCCCTGATATTTATTGACTCAATTATGCATTATTTGTGTTGCATTTAATAGACTACATAACACGCTATAGGGACAATTTTTTTAAAATCTATATTTTAAAAATAAAGAGATGCAGCTGTATAGGCACAGACATGCTTATTATTCCTCAATCAAATATATGTACAACATAGGAAAATTGTTTTCAGCACACGTATAATTGATTTTTAAAAGCTTGATCATGCTATGGTACCCTATAAAACCATGACTCTTAAAACAATTGTGGAAGCCGGGCGATGGTGGCGCACACCTTTAATCCCAGCACTCGGGAGGCAGAGGCAGGCGGATCTCCTTGAGTTCGAGACCAGCCTGGTCTACAGAGCTAGTGCCAGGACAGGCTCCAAAGCCACAAAGAAACCCTGTCTCGAAAAACCAAAAAAAAAAAAAAATTGTGGGATGAAAAAGAAAACATACAAACAAACAAAAACTAGTAAGATTTTTAGGATTAACCTTCGTCAAACATCCACTGGATAAACACCCTTGAATATGCAGTTTAGAATTCTTAATGAAGGAAAACAGAAATCTAGTTGGTTTTGTGACTGTTTTAAATGATATAAAGAGACACTGTGTTAATCTACGTCAATATAACCTAAATTTAAAATCCTCCAAAGTAGTAGCTGATTATCTTTCGATCTGTGCCTTGTCCAGTCATCCTGAAAGAGGCTTCTTCTGGCAGCACATGAAGAGATCCACAGCCACACAGAGTAAATTGGAGGTCTCCATAAGGTCCTTCACCTCCAAGCTAGGAGAATCCACAGAAGAGCGGACAAACAGATTGCAAGAGTCTGAGGTGATGGAGGACACCAGAGAACATGGCCAAAAGCATTATCTCAGCAGGGCTCATATGATCTCAAAGGGACTGAAGAGGCAAGCACAGAGCCTGCAGGGATCTGCACCAGCTCCTCTGGATTTATTGTGACTGTTAGTTAGCTTGGTGATTTTGTGGGACTCCTAACTATGGGAGTGGTTATGTCTTTGACTCTTTTGCCTATTCTTGGGGCTCTTTTCCTTACATTGAGTTGCCTTGTCTGACCTCTGTTGGAGAGGCTTTTGCCTTGCTTGCTCTATTTTGTTGTGTTTGGTTGTTGTCTCTTAGAGGCCTGCTGTGTTCTGAAGGGAGGTGGAGGGGGTGTGGATCTGGGGAAAAGGGGAAACGGGGTGGGCTGGAAGAAGTAGAGGGAAGAGAAACTGTGGTTGGGATGTGTTTTATGAGAGAAGAATCTATTTTCAATTAAAACCCTTATAGACAATTAATAGATTCCAGTGGAAGGTGGGGTAAGGAGTCCTAGTTGTAGGAGTTCTGTCGTGCCAATACTTGATTTCCATTATAAAGTATTTATTTATGTGAAGAAAGCAGAGATATCCTGTTCTATAAGGCTCGTGTGGACTTATTCTGTATATATTATAAAAATATAAGCCATATTTTGACTATCTGATTGAAAATGATATTTTAAATATAATGAAATGAACAAGTACCTTTACTTGCATGGGTAATTGGACCAATAAATAGTATATGTTGAATACATTGATCAAAATGTTGCTTAATAATACTTGTATAAGGGAGCCTGTTTTCACAGCATATTTTTCAATATAGTGCATGTCACAGCTAAAATAAGTTAATCATTTGTCTACATGTGGTTTCAGGATGTGGTCCTCTGCACCAGTACAGAGTCTGTGAAAACCACAAAGACTAGTGGCTAACAAAAGCTGTCACTTAGAATCCAGGTCCCTCCAGGTGCTGACAGAATTTCTAGAGTATAAACTGATCTGCCTTCCACTAAGTGGTTCCAAGCTAAGATTAATCTCATCCTGACCTTTTCTGCTCCTTCAAATTCAATGAAGACAAATTCTGAATCAAATTTAAAACAACTTCTGGCTTTGAAAAATAATCAATAATTTACAGTTTTCATTAGAGGTCTTTGGCTTCTGGACATCAACTTTATTTTTAATCATAAAACTAATCATTACTGTTCAATAAAACTTTCTGTTACCATGCTGATGAAATAAATCTTTATTTAACCAAATCAGATTTTTGTGTCATTTCATTTATATTTCAACACCAACTGATAGAACCAGGAATCCATACAAACAGTTATGAGTATTTGTGGTAAACACTATTTCCTGGGTGAATTAGTGCATAAATTCTATGCAAATGTCACCTTCATTATTTATCTTTAAAAAATCAATTGTCACTATGGCAATATGAAATAGGGTCTCTGATAACAGCCTCTTAAATCAAGAATCAAATTCTAGTTCTACTACTGACAAATATTTAAACATTTTGCCTGGTTGGTCACAAAAAGCCAAATGGAAATATACAAAATAATAACATAAAAGGTTAATTAAATTAAATTAATTGTACATGTAGTGTTTAGAATATGTACAGAAACATAGATTAACATTTGATTACTATTTCATAAAGTAGTCTATAAAATATAAGATCTTTTCAAACTTTGGAGTCTACAATAATATATGAATATGTATAAATAATTTTGCAATGATTTATCTAAACTTTAAGAGAATTGATTTGGCTAGGTTTCTGATTATTCTCTTAACCAAAAATAATTTTTAGATGCATAGAGGAGAGCATATAATAAATATTTTGCTTTGTGCTTCTATTACCCCTTCCTACATTTCACTTAACTTTCCTTACAGTATGAATATTAAAGACAGTTAAATTCTGGAATGTCATGAAAGTACTTATAGCAGTTGACATTCATGAACCAAAACCCTAAATCTTTCCCCATACATTTTCTTTCTTTTGATTTTGAGATATTATTGATGTTTTAGTTTTTATTAGTTCTTTGAAATTTTTACCCAATGAGATTAGATCATATTAATTCTCTCCTACAACTCTCCCTAAATCCACCTCCACCTCGTTACCCAGGCAACATTGTGTCCCATTTTTTTCCCATCGAGTCCAATCTGTGCATCCATATACTCTTAGATGTAGAGCCTTCCTACTAATGTGTAGTTTACCAGGTAAAAAACTCTTCAAGAAAGCTGACCCTCCTTCCCACAGTAGCTATAAATTGCCACTAGATCTTCAACAGGGTGTATGAATTCATGGACACCTCTACTGTCCATGTCTGGACTTGGCCTGGCTTGCCTTGTGCAGGGCCTTGTCACGTTCCCTCTGTGCATTCATATGTCAGCTCCCCTGTTGTGTCTGGAGGCCACTCACTGCTCGTGTGTAGTCGTCCACCACTGTTGTCTTTAACTGCATTCCCACCATCTATTCTGCATTGACCTCTGAGCCTTGGGAGGGTGACGTCATATGTATAGCCCACTTAACCCTTAGTATTCCACAGTTTTCATTCTCTGCACTTTGATCAACTGTAGAGTATAAAGTCCTTTGGATATACACCCAAAAGTAGTATATCTGGGTCATATGGAAATCTACTTTTAGTATTTTGAGGGAGCTCCACACTGATTTCTCTTGTTGCTGTACCAGTTTCCACTTTTACCAGCAATGAGAAAGCGTTCATCTTTCCCTGCATTCATTCCAGCCTATACTTTCATTTTCTGTATTAGCTAGTCCGATTCACAGGTCTTGAGAAACGGTCAATCACTCAAAGCACTTGTTACTCTTGAAGACAACCTGAGTTCAATTCCTAGCACCTACACCCAGAAGATCACTACTCCATGTAACTGTAGCTCCAGGGGATTGATGGCATTTTCTGCCCTGCTCAGGTACCAAGCACCCACATGGCTCTTCAAGCAAATATGCCAGCAAAACTTTCATACACATAAAATGACTTATTCTAAAAAGTGAAAGAAATTCATAATAGTTTCTAGGTATAATTAGTATATTCTAGAACAATTGAACTTCTAGATTTAAAACACCAAGAGAAAGAATTAAATTAGATAAGCTAAGCTCACAGATAGCTGTGCCACCAATAGATCACGAACCAGAGAGGCCAAGGTCCAAGAACAGCAAGGGAAATCAAAATGTGTCTGTCTTATAATGACTCCCATTAACCGGGGACTGGGTAGTTCACAACATTTTATATATTGAGGAGGCTGTGAAATTCATACTGGCTCAATTTTCAATGTCGGATTCCTCGGTAGCCCCAGTCTGGTGCTGACAGCCTCAGTGAGCCCTGGAGGACTTCTGTCCATCAGTACACCTTCAAAACTGAAGAAGCTGGATCCTGGGGGTCATGAAGGATGATAGAAGCTTCAGATACAGGTGCACTCACTAACAAGAAGTGCAGCAGCAAGCAATGGGGCTGATTTTTCCATGGGTCTCTGCATTTGGGTTGTCACTGGGAGATACTGCACAGTGGAGGGGAGGTCCGACCCCTTCAGTCAATCTGGAAACGCTCACAGAGCCACTCAGAGCCTTTGTCTTTTACTGTGTTGCACCAGGTCAAATAAATGAAGTTGACAGCCAATATTAACCCCCATCCACTCTCTTCCTACTGCACAGGTACCTTAAAAATATACATTAAGGTACTTCTTAAGGTCCAATGTGGCGGCGTGCACACTTTTAGTCCCAACAGTCAGAAGGCAGAAGCTGACTTTTTCATTACCCAAAGCATCTTGACAGAGAAATACCTTCAATTTCTATCAAGTTAATACTGAAATGATGCTGATTAAAATGATGGCAGCTCTTCTACCCCCAACCAATGCCCTGAGGAGCAAAATACAAAGTGATGAAATTACAAAAGTTTATACATCAGAGGACAATCAAGAAGACATAGCATCCAATATTTATGGAGGAAGAGCCTCTAGGATAGGGCTGGCACCACTGACCAGATCCTGAGGGATGGTGGAAGGAACCTGAGTGGTAGAGCAACTGCCACTCCACAGCAGGAAGCTCTGTCCTTCCAGCATCCCTGCCTTCCCTCTACTTCCTTGAGCTTGGGGGGAAATCAGCTGACAGAGTAAAAAGAATGGAGTTTCCTGCCCAAAGCCCAGCATTAGGCAATAGACTATAAAGTGATGAGTGAGATCTGAACAGAAATAGATACAGAAGTAGTACTAGGGAAATTCCCAGGAATCCACAAGTTGACCCCAGCTGAGACTTCTAGCAATAGTGGGTAGGGTGCTTGAACTGGCCTTCTCCTGCAATTAGATGGGTGACTACCCTAATTGTCATCATAGAACCTTTATCCAGTAACTGATGGAAGCAGAAGAAGAGATCCACAGCAAAGCACCAGGCCGAGCTCAGGGAGTCCAGTCCAAGAGAGGGAGGAGGGAATATATGAGCAAGAGGCACCAGGTGGGTGGGGGAGGGGGGACGAGCAAGATCATGATGGGGAAACCCACAGAGACAGGTGACTCTAGCCTTGGGAACTCAATGACTCTAGACCTACAGCTGGAGAACCTGCAAAGAACTGAACTAGGCCCTCTGTATGTGGGTAACAGTTGTGATGCTTGGTGTGTTTGTGGGCCCCCTGGCAGTGGGACCAGGATCTATCCCTGGTGCATGAGCTGGCTTTTTGGAGCTCTTACCCTATGATGCCCTGCTCAGCCTTGATGCAGGGAGGAAAGGCTTGGTCCTGCCTCCACTTGATGTGTCAGGCTTCCTTGACACCCCATGGAGGTCTTATCCTTTCTGGGGAGTGGAAACGGGGTGGAGGGAGGTGGTGGGAGCAGGAAGAGGGAAGGGAGGAACTATGGTTGGTTTGTAAAATGAATAAAAATTTAATATAAAAAAGAAAATGAAAATACATGATTAATTTTTTAAAAAAAGAAGAAGTACACAAATCAATCAAGATGAGAAGAGCTGAATCTTCACACAGTGTCTATCAACCATACCCATAGGGGGATTAAACAAAACAAAACAAAAACAAAACCTAGTTCAGAAGCCTGTTTGGATGACAGTGTTCTAGTGTCTGGCACATGCTTCTCCTGATGCCAAGCCAATGAAACAGTTTAGAAGCCTACTCCATCAACACAGCAACTTAAGAAATAAGGAACATGGGATACATGCTGGGAGGATCCATGTCACTGAAAATAGAAATGTAAAAGGAAAATAAGGAATAATAAAACAAAGAAATAAATCCAGTTTTTTTTTTAATTTTAAAGTCGCCTTAACTTGGTATAAAGTAATTGGGAAGATAAGTGTAGCATCATTAATAAAAACCCAGATACAGACAGTGGGGTTCAACTTGAAGGTCACAAAGCAAAGCAACCAGCCACTTGTTTTCATCTCTACCTTACTCAGAAATGGCGATCCTGCCTCCAGGAATCTCAGAATGAGACTGAATCTGAATGTTGTCTCCTCCTGTCTTATATTCCTCTCTAGAGTTGGCGTTAAAGGCGTGCACCACTACCACCCGGTTTCTATGACAAACTAGTGTGGCTACTGGGATTAAAGGTGTGTGTCACCACTGCCTGGTCTGCAAGGCTGACCAGTGGGCTTTGTTTTATTCTCTGATATTCAGGCAAGCTTTGTTTATTAAAATACAATGAACCATCACTACAATAAATTCAAAATAAGACTAAAAATAAATATGCTTATTATTATGCTAAAATGAAAAACAAAATATTTTTAAAAATCATAATAAGAAGTCTCAATTAAAATTCAAGCAAATTGCCTGGGGCATATTAATAAATTCAGATTATCCAGATTTTATTCTTAGATATAGTAGCTGTCAAATGGGACAAAGATGTTTATCTTTAAAAAAAATCCCTAAATTGATTTTGATTCATATTCATATAAGGCCTGAGGCTTGATTGCCTACCCAAATGTAAGAAGTGCTGCTGTTTACCAAGTCAAACAGGCACAAGTCTTTTGACCTCTGTATCCATCAGTTTTCTCATGTGAAAAATGGGTATGATGAAATGTTGTGAGAGCTAATTAAAATGTTTCATGTCCATGGTAACCATACCATCTGGTACAGAAGAGTCCAACAGAGTAACAATTGCAATATCATGAATATTCACCACAAGACAGCAAAAGGAGTAAAAGGGCACACGAATCCAATGAAATACGATTACAATGTTTTAAAAGACTAGGGACTAAAATGAGTTAGAAAGATTACTAGTCTATATCAACACAGAATTTATTCCATGACTTATAGTAGTGCTTAAAAGACCCAAGGCTCAGTGGACCAGCTGTGGCGGCTGTCCCCGCCATCAAGTCACTCAGGAGGCAAACAGAGAAGGATTGCAAGTTCAAGGTCAAGGTGGGTTGCATAGCTCTAATACAACTAACTGTGCTACAAGTTGAGAACCTGTAAAATAAGCCAACATGGGTCAGGTAGTACCTGTCTATAGTTCTAGCTACTTGAGAGGCTAAGTCAGAAAATCACTGTTGTCTGTACACTCAAGACTCTCACTAAATAGGCTCACTAAATGAAAAGGAAAGAAAAAGTGTGCAAGAGAACCAAAATCACAGAATAGTATCTGTACTTTTACATACTTTATGCAAGATGTGTGTATTGTATTTACACATATGAGCACATATTTGATAAATGCATATGTGAAATGTGAACATGACATATAATGGGAAGACAGATACTCAACACAAAGAAGCCAAGAAATAGAGACACAGAGAATAGGAGAAAGATTTTTAAGGGAATCATAAAATTGAAGCCATCACCATCGTATGAAGGGATAATGAGTGAAGAATTTTAGTATCTACCTCATTTGTGGTAGCTTAGAATAGTTTTAAAAATAAATTTACACCTTTTTCAAAGCAGTATAAGAAAGCAAATCAAGACAACCACGATAATATGTCCAAAGAAAAATAATGACACAAGCAAACATATATGTCTGATTATTCATATAGTACTGATATTTTAAAATGGAGACAGACTGTATAAACATCAATAATTTTAATACAGCTTTAAAGTAAAAAACATGAAGCTGAATTTAGACTTTAGTTCTATGTTACTACATGCCAAAAAATGATGAAACTCTGGGTGTAAGTTAATCTAGTTGATGAATGAAAATATGAATAGAACTAAAAGTAATTTAGAAACTTTAGTAATAAAAGCTAAAATAGCAAAGAAGGTACTTAACAGATGTATATGTAAACCCTATAATTTAAATGGTTGTAAAACAAGATAAATCTATTATAAAATAAATGCAGTGGTAATAATGTATCTTAAAGGACTGTAATATAACAAACAAAAACTGTAATTAAATGCATTAGAGACAACGCAGGACTGTAGAGCACTGTGCTGTTTTCATTTACATATGGGGGCTCATAGGGAAACAGTTTCTTCTTGACAATGATGCTCAAGTATCTTCTTATAAAAAATAAATGAAACATAAACCTAATTAAATAGCAATTATACATCGTTCAATTCATAAGGCAGAAAACACGGTTCTCTGTATTTAATGCCTCTAGAGTTTGTCTGATAAACTTACTGAAATGCGAAATGTTTGGCTAAGCCAAGAAAGGGACTAGGTTTTGACTTCTACTATGTTCCTGTGTCATGGAACTTTGTTTTCCTGAGGTCCATTAGTTGATCAGCTAAAGTCATAAAAACTTCTGTTTTGTATGTTAAGGTCCATGGTGATCAGAGGCTGAAGGACATAGTTTACTCTGATCTTAAGTAGTGCTGAGACACAAGGAAAAAATCAGGAAGCCTAAGCACTTGTACATTAGAGTTTCTATCTAGTATATCACCCCTTGGAGGAAAAAAAATGAAGTAAATTGTTTAGATAATTATCATTATTAATAACAGATTGCTTTCAGGACATATACTATTAGACTATATAATAGTATATAATATATACTATTAGACCATCTCAAAGTTCATCCAGAATGTTTTCAGGGATAGTGGACTAAGAATACCACATAAACTTAATATTTAAAGTGATAGAATATGGCACATATGTATATTTTAAGTATGTTGCTTACACTCAATACAGTAGGTATCTTTTGTATGTATATGTGTATGTGCTTGCATGCATGTTCATGTATGTGGTTGTAGAGAGAAGTTTCTCTTCCACCCAGTCCTGTGGCCATTCAGTCCTAAATAAACACACAGGCTTATATTAATTATAACTGTTTGGCCTACTGCTTAGGCTTATTGCTAACTAGCTCTTACAAGTTAAGTTAACCCATAATCCTTGTCTATGTTTAGCCACATGGCTTGGTACCTTTTCTCAGTAAGGCATTCTTATCTACCTCTGTGTCTGCCTGGTGACTAAATTCTCTTAGTCTGGTCACCCTGCCTATACTTCCTGCACTGCTACTGGCCAGTTGGCATTTTATTAAACTAATATGAGTGACAAGTCTTTACAGTATACAGGAGCATTATCCCATATCATGTGGCAGTTATATCTGTGTGGAAGCCTGAGGTTCATGTGTAAAATGTCCCAGTTAGAAGACTTCTCTCTGCAGTGGAGGCTCGCCAGTTCAGCTGGTCCCTTAAGACAGCTTGCCAGTATCTCTGCCTCCTGCATGCTGAGATTGTATGTGGCTCACCACATCCAATCAGCATTTATGTGGGTGCTAGAGATGTGAACTTAGTCCTCACATTTTCACAGCAACTACTTCATCCATGGTGTTGTTTACCTAAGCCAGACTCAGGTCTGCCATTATATAAGGGGGAAAGAGTTGTGTCCCTGAATTACCAATAGAGGTCCTACTTTTCTTTTGCACAGGAACTATCTGTGATGGATAACCTGAGGAGTTTTATTGCTGTTTTTAAATTTGAATATTGAATTAAGAATTAACTATGCTTACTGTTTCTTGAATTTGACATTTTTAAATCATTTAACTGTCATACATAGGGTCTGCTCATTGCTATGTGTTATTAATATTTCCATTTTGCAGATTATAGAACAGAGGCTCACATCAGCTATCTAAGGTGACAAATATGACAAATATAAGATTTGAATGCAGGAACTTTGACTCTAAGAACATAAGCAATAAGAATGAGGTATTCTATTGAGGTTTAAAAACCTGAATGACATTCATCAAGTCCATTGCTCTACTTCCCTTTCCTCCCCTGCTTCATAATCCAGTGATGCACATTGCCTATGTGATCCTTACAATATGGCAAATGTGTGCACACCCTTATTTTATTCCTTTGTGACAGTAAGTACATATTTTGACTCATTCTGTGAAGAAAATAAATTCAATATATTCCTGAGTTTGAAAAAAAGATGTTTATCTAACAATTTCAGCCATGATAGGCATGCCCTAATCAATGAGAAGCAATTAGAAAATCACCATCCACAGGCAAGGCAGTTTTCAGAATGTCAATATACCTTTTCTCACTGAGCTATTAAATGTTGATTTTTTAAAACTACATTGCCTGCACATGAAATACAATGATAGTTTGGTATCTGAAAGTGCTAATACTTTTCAAGTTTCCTAAGAAACCATTTCTAGACACTGGGTATTGCCTATGTATTATGGAAAACGAGCTTTGGTGTTGACCAGCAACTTTAATGATGTAGTGGAATAGGTATGCTTTTGATAGCTTTTCCCTATATATTAGTAATAAATAATAGAAAGAAAGTAGTCATACTTCCATCAATAGACAAAGAAGCTAGTCCAAAGAAGCTAATACATGAGGGCAGACAGCACAATTGGCAAGTAACTTTGACTTTTCCAGAGTCTCTTATGTATCTTTCAGAAATACTAAAAATTACACTTCTTAAGATTCACGAGAACAGCCTTTCTTCCTTGTTTAAAACAAGAAATCAGAAAAGTAATGTGAAAGAGATGACACAATAAACAAATGTATTCTTTGAGAAAAACAAGTAGCTTGGGATTTATATTGGTGTGAAGAGACACCATGATTCTACCAACTCTTATAAAAGAAAACATTTAATTAGGGTTAGATTATAGTTCAGGACTTTAGTTCATTTTTACCATGGCAGGACACATGGAGGCACACAGGCAGATAAGGTACTGGAGAGGAGCTGAGAGTTCTGTATCTAAATCCGTAGGCAAAAGGAAGAGTGAGTGACACTGGGCTTGGCTTAAGCTTCTGAAACCTCAAAGCCCACCCCCAGTGGCATACCTCCTCCAACAAGGCCACACCCACTTTAACAAGGTCACACCTATTTCAATAAAGTCACACCTCCAATAATGTTATCACCAACCACTCTATGGTGGCCACTTTGATTCAAACCACCACAGTAAGACAGGTGAAAACTTACATATTTCCTTTAAACACTTGGTATTCTGGGCAGCTTGTTAAGTAAATATAAAAGATTCCATTCCTACATAACAAAAAACTTTACCAGAATATGTGTGAAAGACACCAGACCAAATATTGAGATGGTCTGTCTTCCAAGGGAAATCTTAGACATAGGATCATTTAACAGTTGTTGAGAGAAAGAACAAAGAACACTTACACATGCAAGGTAGTTGTAAGGCATGAGGTATGATAGTGATTATTTATTTTTTTCTGAATAGTTAAATCATACTGAAACCAAGACTTTCAGAATTGTAAAAACAATGCTGTCACTAACAGATGAAGTTTTTGGTTTCAGAGTTGACATGACCATTTCATCATAAAGTAATTTCTTTTTTTTTTAATCTTTTAAGTCTGGTTTATTGACGATAGGTTACATATAGCAAAATCTAGCTCTATTGTCTATGGATTTTTATGACTTTTGAAAAAGAATATGGTTAAATGATCACCCATAATTAAGCTTTAGAACATTTTTGACCATTGGAAGTAATTTCTTAGGGAGACAAAGAAAACTGCTATTTTCCATTGCTAGTCTTAGGTTAGTTTATAATGGATCCTGAATTCATCATCATCTCCTTTAATAAGAAAGTTACCATTGCCTGCCAGAAGACCAGCTAGTCCAACTTCCTAGTGTCTTTCTGCACTGCTCATTTCTCTCAAGCAGATGCCTCCTACTCAACCAAAGGCCACACCTGCCAGAAGACCAGGTAGGCTGCCAGCCTATGGACCTCCTTAATTCTCTGTACCCACTCCCAACACTATCCCCAATACCTTCTTCCTCCTTGTCACCTGATGATATCCCTCAACTCAGGTAGAGACTCCCTGCTGGACCAAAGAACACATGGGCTACCAGAAGTCCAGGTAGGCTGCCCACCCAAAGACCTCTTCTACTCTCAATGCCCCCTCCAACACTTTTCCCAACCCCCCCCCACCTCTTCTCATCTCCACAACAGCTTTCAACTCTAGAGGGGAATCCCTAGTGGATCAGAGGCTATGCAGTCTGTCAGAATTCCAGGTAGACTGCCCTAGTGATAGATCATGCTGGCAAGGATTTGGAACTAGGGAAACACTCTTCCACTACTGGTGGGAATGAAAAACTTGTAAAGCCACTTTGGAAATCAATATGGAAGTTTCTCAGAAAACTGAGGATCAATCGATCTGAAGACCCAGCTATACTACTATGGGCATATATACAAAGGCATACATATGGGCATATATATGCTCCATACCATCACAAGGATTCTTACTCAGTTTACATTCATAACAGCTTTATTCATAATAACCAGAAACTGGAAGCAACCTAGGATAAACTGAAGAAAAGATAAAGAAAATAATACTCAGCTGTTAAAAACAGTGGCATCATGAAATCTGCAGGCAAGTGGGTGGAACATGAAAAAACTCATCCTGAGTGAGGCAATGCAGAACCAGAAGGAGAGACATGGTATGTACCCACTTATAAGTGGATACTAGCTGTAAAGTAAAAGATAATCGTGCTAGGGTTCTTAGGCCCAGAGAGGATAAATAACATATACTCTTTCCTTCACCAGGTCGCTTTTGGTCCATGTTTTATTACAACAACAGAAAGGTAACTAGAACAGTAAGATATCATTAGTAGTACATAAAGGTAGTCTGCAGAAATCTTATACGGTAAAGATCTCCTTATTGTGTTGGAGGAAAAAAAGTAAACATTCCTGAAGAACAATGATGAGCATATTCTGCTGTCTCTGCCATATTCAGGTAACTATATCTTATTAATGGGGGTTGAGAAATAGGCCCTTGAAAATTGAATAGCTATGTTCCAAGTGCCATGAATGCATCTTCATTAAGATATCATATCTACCACAACTATGATTGGGACTACTTCCTTAAAGTTATGGTAGGCTAGCATACAGGTGTCTTAATGCATTTTTGTTTATTCCATTAATGAACGAAAGATGAGATAATTAAACACGGTTTAAATTTTTGACACTGATACTAACTTCTGTAATTTTTCCTAGATTGTGTTTCTGATTACTGCATTGGTAAGTATAGAAAGTGGGAAGTTGATCAATTTCAGAGCTTCCACTTTGCCATTACTAGCATCGTGACCCTTATTTCACCAGACAGAGAACCGATGTGAACATTCTGTTAACTACATCTGTCTGAATTATATATACTTTGAACAGGAATATGTTCAGAGATTTTGCCTGAGGATTCAATGGACTAACTGCAGATGAAATAGAGCCAGGATTCTACTCACAAGTATAAAGTAGTTCTCTAAGTTAGGACTATGATGACATTGGAGGACCTTGATCAGATCTCATATCACACTGTCAGAATCCGTGTCCAATAGTTATACAAAGTCAAGGTATGCTGACTAGGCAGCAAGTGCCCACACGTTCCTATTGGGAATGACCAGAGGAATGTCTACCATGGCTCACTGCAGTGACACTTCAGGATATTTCCCAAAGAAAAATCACTCTTCTCTTCAGTTGGTAGCCTTTGGGACTATTTGGTACTTCAAATCAATAAAACAAGTGAGTGACTATTGTTTTTCCTTTTGATGACGGAGTGAATATATACATTTTACAGATAAACAGCTTTATATAAGAATACACTTTATATGTATATACAAATCTGAGAAATGCACACTATAGATGATATATACCTACATATATAAAGTTGAAAAACACCAATATGTCAGTCCCTGCACTGTCAAGTTATTTTTAGAAGGGTGGCGGCAGGTTTGGGAGAACATACATTGGAATCTTCAGACTGGATGGTGGGTTTGGTTTCAAAATGTGATCTGGTGAACTCAAGTTGGATGCTAGTCACTTTTGAGGAAGACTCTTCTCTTCATGTTGGCAAATATCCAGAGCACCCAGTTATTAATGGACATCAAACCTGTAGACAAGGGCCCCAAAGAGTCAAGTGCAGAGTCAGACCCATTTCCCTCATTCACTTGACCTCCTTCAACTACTTCACACAGAATGCCCAAATATTAAGCCATTTTCATGTAGGGAGATCATTCGCTCATGCTGCCTTAAGTTACTTCAATAAAAACTTAATGTCTATTTTTTCTTTGTAGAAGAAAGCATGCCACCTTCCTCCCAGTGCAGGTTCCGGAAATGGTTATTATCCTTACAACAGTAATTTGTAAAACTGGTTTACATTTCTCATTCATCATTTCAAAAACATAGAAACTGCATACATTTCCTCAAATGTATGCCTCCCGTTGGTTCTGGTAACTGATATTCAAGGAATTTACCAAAGACACAAAATATGAAGGACACAAAAAGTCAGAAGCCAACATGTTAATCCCAGTGATAGGCGCTTTTTTGGGGGGGGTTTGTTTTTGGTTTTTTTTTTATGCTATTAAAAGTATTTTTAAAAAGAACAGCCTGTTTTTGTTGTTTTAAAGGGTTTTAATTACATGTATTTCTCTATTGTGCATGTCTGAGCATGTGCAGATGTATGTACACATATGTGTGCCAAGGTCTTTGTGTAGAGAATAGTGTACAAATTGTAGGAACTGGTCTTCTTCTACCATGTGGGTACTGGGGATCTACATCAGGTCACTGGTGTTACAGTTGAACAAAACTTGTCAGCCCCTGTCTGTTTTCAATTCCCGGGTCATATACTGTTTAGTCAGTTGTTAAAGGGGAAAGCAAATAAACTATAAATACAAAACAGTTGTGTGCTACCGTGACTTAGCAGGTTAATTAGAATGCTCTCTGCTGGTCTTCTGAGACATCAGATGTGACCCATGGAACGCATCCAAAAGGCAAGCACTAAGTATCAAATGTCCTCGGTAGAAGCCTTAGTTTTAAATTAAGTCAACTCTAATTATGTGCTTGTTGGAACGCATGCACCTGCAAATGTTATTAACATTGCAACCTACTTGGCATATTAGCTGCTGTGTTTACAACCTTAGGAGACAAAAACATAAAACAGAATTTTTTTTTTTTATCAGAGTCAAAGCGTGGTCATTAACTCCATTCTTCATCGTGAATCTTTGGGTTTGTTTGTGGTTATTTTCCAGGGAAGGCTGTCAGTTGCTCTCTCTGCGTTTGCTTTATTGATGTTTAGAGAACAATAGCATTTCAAACTGAAGAGCTATGTCAGTAGCAACAAATAATTAAAAAGGCATTCAGAAGGTGAGTTGTATTGTTGGAATCTGAAAACTCAACGGAAGTCACGAGCAGAAATGGACTCTTTTGTGGCTTGAGGTTGCTAAAGAAAATTGCCCATTGTCTTGTAAAATCTATCTAAAAAGATATTTCTAAAGGTGAAGAGACAGTTGATGATAAATGTTTCTAAGAGAGAGGTCTGTGTGAGAAGGACCAAATAATTGTACTATACAAAATGATCCTTTTTAAACTCTGGGATGAAGTACAATCATAAACATTTATACTACCAGTTTATATAATTAAACTATTCTTTTATTTCCCTTACAATTAAAATAACTCCTTTATCAAGACACTCATAAATGCATAACAAAATGCTATCCTACACAGGCAACTCTTCATGCCTTCTCTATTGACTCGCTGCCAGTGTTTTTTTCAAGTTACAAAAGGAATGGATTATTTAGTCAATTGGAATAATAAAATTTAAGGAAATGAAAAGTTTCACATTTATTTCAAATCACCCAGTAAATCACACTCACCTTGGATCATGCACAGCAGCTGCCAGGCACATACAACTGCTCAACTTGTTTTTGATCTTGACACCTCAAACATAAACTTGCAGGTCTTTGTTTCCACTCTTGACTCATACCACACATTAGCTTATAAATTTCATTAGAAAGCTACATCTACACCAGTACTTAGATAACAGTCTGCACCTTACTAAGCTAGAATTTCTAACTCAGCATTGGTGTTATTCTCTGCTCTTCCACTTCTGTCTCCTCTTAACCCACATTCTTCTCTTTACACCTGTTGACCGAGGTTTCTGTCCTTCCAAGTCCTGCAGCCAATTAGTCCCAAATAAATACACCGAGGTCTACATTAATAATAAACTGATTGGCCTGTTAGCTCAGGATTCTTATTAACTAATTCTTACATATTACATTACATTATTCTTATCTGTGTTAGCCACGTGGCTTGCTTCCCCTGAGGCTGAGTCAAGACTGCAGACTGAAACTTCCCTCTCCACAGAATTCTCATTGCCCAGCCTCTACTTCCTGGATGGTCATTCCTCCTATACTTCCTGCCTGGCTACTGGCCAATCAGCATTTTGTTAAACAAGTACAAGAAACAAATCTTTACAGGGTAAAACCAATGTCCCACAGCACACACATTCCATTCATATCACAGTAACACATCAAACAACCAATGTATGTCACAAGTTACATGTTCACTAAGAAAGAAGATATCAAATCACAGTGAAGTTTATGGCATCATGAAAACAATCTGCATCAGGAACAGAGATTTTTAACTGTCATAATTAATAAAATATTTAAGAATTATTGCTGTACAATTTCCTCAAATAATTTGAGATATACTGCAAAGATCATGTCAAGTTGGATAAGGAAAAGTACACGAGACCTCAACTCCACTCACAGAACTACAGGTCACTAAGTATAGCTAGCATCAGGAGAGATCATCCTCCCCAGGGAAAAGCACACTTTTGGTTTCAATGCCAAAAGGTCAACAATGAAAACATGCATTATCGGTAACATTATATGAACTCAAAATGTTATACTTAGAAATACACACACATGTATGCAATAACAATGAACAGAGAGATAATGAACTTGTAGAAGCTCAGGGAAAGGTATATGCAAAGAATTGGAGGGAGAGACAAAAAGGAAGGGAGAAATCAAATTAAATAATAATCTCCAAAATAAACAAACAAATAGAAGACAGTACCAACTATAATTGCATTCTTTAAATGCTAAGAGCCATCATGTAAAAAATAAAAGTTTAAAATATTGTTAACGTGCTTGAAATGCAAATTTAAGTTTATTTGAGATAAACGTGATATCTCTATTATTCCTAAAGGAAGAAAAAGCTTCTACTTTCAATTCTGAGCTTAGCGGGTGCTTAGAAAACACTAGAATTCATGCCTCTGGCTCTCAACAGTTTACAAATTGTGCTAGGATTGGAGGTAACTTTTTCAAACTACTTTCACACACCTCATTTAAAGTCACATGGGCCTACCGATAATCTAGTTCAAATGCTACATTAAAGTAGGGGGGGAATGTAAACCCGGAAAGGAAAAGCTTGCCTAAGGTTTCATTGCTAATTAAAGTCAAATGAGATTCTATTGCAGCCTAGAAAGGCCTTTTTTTCTTGTTTTTTTTTTTTCAATATGATCTTTCCTCGAAATGATGAGTTAAAACTTCAGTGAGGATACAGAACATTTAGGAGACGGCTCAGTTTCTCAATATCTTAAGAGTGAAGACTTCCTTCAGATCTGTGAGTAGATTCCCTTGAGGGGACATGCATAGCCTGAAAGCTTCATGGTGCGAACTATCAGCTCTTAGCATATAGAGTCTAGAATGAGTGGCTGGAGAGATTTTTCAGCAGTTAAGAGCACCTGCTTCTCTTGCAGAGGACCTAAATTCAGTTCTCAAAACCCACACATGTGGCTCACAACTGTTTCAGCTCCAGGGTTCCGATGCCCTCCCTCTGGTCCTCAGGAGCACCAACACACACATGGTCCACATACGGCAGGCGCGCACACACACATACACACACGTGTACACACACATACACAGACAAATAAAAAACATGTTTGTACAATGATTAAATAATGTCATATTTCACCCACATATAAGTCAACTACAGAACTCACTGTAAACCTTTACTCTTTAGGAAGATCTGTAAAGATCGTTACAGTAAAATAATTTAGCCTTCAGTATAAATTGCTGTACTTCCTGGAGCTCCAGAAGTCAGTACACGGTGAGTCAGCATGTAGGCGATTTCAGGCCTCTATGATATAGTGAACCAGCATTAAAAATTTCATTGAATATATTTTAATGAAGGCTGAAACATAACAAAAGAAAAAGGCACTTAGAAAAGAAACACACCCATACAGGGTACGAACTTCTCAAGGAGGATTCGGAGAAGTAAAACCTAAGCAAGCATGGGTACAGGCTTCACTATTAGACAGTAAATGACTGTGTTCCACTATTAGTCATATACATACTAGTGATGCCTTTTTTGTCTGTATGCGCAAAAGCTAAATCTGCCACAGAGTGTCACTGATTAGCCTCTCTGTACCAAGGTCTGTGTGGAAACCCGTCATGCAGCTTAGTTCATGGTGCCTGGTAGCCAGCTCCATCTTACAGGCAGCTGTTGAGAGATGCGTCTCTGCGTGGCTGCTGGCATGAGACTGTGAGACTAGGAAGCCCAGTGCAGCTCTGTTCTTGTGCATTTAGAACCTTATTATAAAAACTGAGTTTCTCAGGCCCTCTGCAAATTCAAGAGCCTCACACTGGCACGCTAATGTGAAAAGGGAAGAGGATGTGCAATGCCCTTCTATGTGCTGTGAATATGTCTTATTAAAGTTGATTAATAAAAAACGCTTATTTGGCCAATAGTCAGGCAGAATAGAGTCAGGGGGGAAATCCAAGCAAAGATAAAGCAAAAAGGAAGGTCGAGTCAGGGAGACACTTGCAGCTGCCAGGAGAAGCACGAGTGAGACAATGCCACAGCCAAGTGGCAATACATAGATTAATAGAAACGGGTTAATTTAAGATGTGAAAGCTAGTTAGTAATAAGCCTGAGCCATCAGCCAAACAGTTTGTAATTAGTATTAAGCCTCGGGGGGGGGGGGGTTAGGATATTCAGGAAATGGTGAATATTCAGGGCAGGAGAGAAACTTCTATTTACTAGCTGTAATAGAGAATCCCAAATCATATTCAACTCAAGATAACAAATAGCATTTTAGTTAGGAATATTCTTTTTTGAATTTGGAAGTGGAAAATTGTCCCTTCAGTAATAATATAGATCCAACATACCACACCAAGAAAAAAAAAGATTTTTTTGAATGAATGTTAAGAATTACTTGGAACACCAAATGCACCAAGATTAATTCACAAAATGAAGAGAAGCATGAAAGGTTTCTATTATTTTAAATACCAGTGTTATTTCAGTCATACTAAGGTTAAACTGATAAGGATTTCTTTTTGGCTTTAAGAAAGATTTTGAGTTCTCACATATAGGGGTCATTTTAACAACAGTAAACAACTGTCTTCCATTATTATTCATATAAATACTTTTGGTTACCTTCAAGTTACATCTCAGAACATTAATAAGAAACCTGTTAATATTTCCCCCTCTCCCTCTTTCTCTTTGGACAGGACAGATACTGTGAGATATCCCTAGAGATACCTTCACACACATACACACACACAAATATATAAATATATAATCATATATCTACAGGTTATATATATATATATATGAATTGGTTACATTTCTGAAAATAGAAAGCAGGAAAAAAGAGAGAGAAATGTTTTCATTCATGCAGACTGAAGCTTATTTACATCCTCACGATGTTCAAATCCCTATTTTCCTTCTAGTAGATGAGACACTGAGATGAAAATGTTATTACTTGGCACATGTCCTTCATGTATACTATTTATTGCCACGATTTGATCATCTTGATAAGTTTCTCTGTAGTGCTGAACTTTCACCCAAACAAAATAATGTGAATGCAATATATCACTTTAGTTATTTTTAACAAACTGAAGTTCTCAGAAAAAAGCCAAGGCCTTGTTAAAGATTGTGCAAATTTTATTAATTGAGTGGAGCTTTGTGGTTGTGGAGAGTTGGAATGTTGCAGATTCATAGCAATTATCTTCTCCTGTTCGTCCCCTTAATTGCCATTAATTACTCACCCTTGTCTGAGTATGATCTAACATAATTAGAATTATCTGATAAAACGTTTTTTCCACTTCCTCCCCTCCTCCCACTGTCTTCCTGCTCTTCTTCTCGCCCTCCCTCCTCCCCATCCAGTCCTAAGAGAAGGTAGGGTACTCTGCCCTGTGGGAAGTCCAAGGCCCTCCCTCCTCCATCCAGGCTTAGAAAGATGTGCGTTCAAATAGAATAGGATCTCAAAAAGCCAATATATGAAGTAGAGACAAATCCCAGTGCCTTTATCATTGACTTCCTAGTCTGCACCAATTGTCAGCTTCATTCAGAGAGTCCAGTTTGATCCCATGGTTCAGTCCCAGTCCAGGTGGATTTGGTGAGCTCCCATTAGCTCAAGCATACTGTCTCAGTGGGTGGGACAACCCCTCGTGGTCCTGACTTCCTTAAAACATTTTAAATGCAGTTTTGGAATATCACCGATGATTGCCAGTCCAAAAGTTAACAATGTCATTGGGTCATATATGAAACCCTATAGCAGAATTTCCCCTATTTTGCTATGCCCTGAACATCTTTAGTTGGCACCAGAGTAGTGGAAAGCCCATCGATTTGTCACTTTGGGGGTAGTGTTCCATAGCTAAATCATATTTTCTGTAACCCCTTCCAATGTGCAACACATCATTTGGTGAAATCAGGATCTATTTTCCCAAACTATGGCCACTCATATTTGGCACAAATAAATTGCTTTTAAGTCCTTTGATGTGAGAGTTCAGCATTTTGTCCATGGTAAGAAACAGCGTGTAAGTCTCTGTAATAAGATGTCCCTCCTTGTGTATGTGTCCTGTTTCCAAGAAGATGCAAGATCATTGAGATAGGGAAGCTAAAAGTCCTGATTATTAACGAGGTCTAGTCCTTGCTCGTACAGTCTGGAGAAGCTGTACAAACTATTAAATCACCAGTTTTCTCTTTTCTAAAAGAGGTATGCTAATTATCTTGTTAGTTTGTGCTGTGATGACAGGAGATAATCTAATATTTGTTGCTTTAGTCTTTCTTCTACTAGAATGAGAACCAGAGAAACCTGGATGAGAATTGGCTTTCTTGATAAGAACATGCTCTGTTAAGATGCTGCCTGGATTCAGTGTATCGTGGACCAAAAAAGATGAGCATGCTTGCTATCTGACTTTCCTCACAGTTACCTCTTCTCTGTGTCGACTAAGCCCAGCCCTTCACATGGTACTGCCCATTCATTATTCATGGTTCCTGCCTGCTTTGATCTAGTTCCTGTATATTGTTGTTTTACTTGACATGGCTCCTGATGTGTGGCCTAGGCAATCCTCCCACTCACCACCCTCCAATGGAGCTATTTGAATTATGGGATTACAGATGTGCACTAACACACATAGAAACTTCTTCCTTAATCCTCTGTTCTCAGCTCTGTGGAAACATTCAATCTCAGTTCTTTAGCACTTGAATGTCTAAATTCAAGCAGTGGAAATATTTCTTCTCCTTGAAAACCAATGAAGCCTTGGAATAGTCCTCTATCTTCAGATTTCAAGATGATTCCAGACATATCCACATCTTCAGGTCAAGCTAAGGTTAATATTGCTCTTATTCATTTGTTATGTTTTCGTCACTCTTAGGTCCAGAAATGCGAACAGTCTTACTCCAGCCACCCCTCCCAGAAATGAACAATGCTCAAGGCAGGGAGGGGTACTTAATTTTTGAGACCAAATTTGGATTGTTATTTGTGTTATGGTTCAAGATTTATGGTGAAATGATCACAGGACCCTAAATTTTGCATAGGAAGGAGATGGAGATCAAGGAACCTGGTAGGCAATGATGATATCCCAAGTTGTTTGGAGCATTTTCCCAGAACTGTTCCTCAGAGCTGTGGTGATGCCAAGAAGATCACTGCTGTTTCAGTAAGGCAGACAGCTTTGTCATTTCTCTTAAGATGTTCATCAATCAAGCCAATTGTTCCTTAGATGAAGGCAGAGAGAAGAAAGGAGCTCAGAAAAACTCAGAAGAAATAAAGAACAAATAAAATTGAGTAGGTTAGGTCACTGATGGTCTTTCTGTTCAGATGCCAGTGGGACAGAATTTTTATTTACTTTATTTTGAGACTTATTTTGTAAATGCGTTTGCAGATGCTTAATGCGTGTTGGAAAAATCCAGAGATAATAATAATCAATAGTTTCAATTTACTCAATTAACTTCCTAAAAGACTCAACACACATAGCTCCAATAGAAACAATTTGTTGGAAGGCATTACTGGCTGGTCAGAGGTTACAGTCTCGCATGGCCTGGCAGCTTATGTCAACAGCTTGACAACGTGGGGCTCCCTTCTTCCAGAAGAACTTCCTGCTTCTACCTGCTCTATTCTAGAGAATACCCCAGGGCCTGACCTTATCTGGAAGCCATCTCTAAACCAGATGCCTGTCTCTAAACCAGGTGCCTGATTTATCTCTAGCTCAAACCCTGGCACGGATCCCTGCCAGAAGCCTTCTCCTCTGCACATACTAGGGGTCTTATAATAGAGCCTTGCCATTTCATGCAAATTAGGGTTTGTCCTCAGGCTCCACAATCCTATACATTTCTTATACTCTGGAATAAAGTCAAATTGATTCAACAAAGGCTGTCTCCTGCCATTTGTGCTCATGGGCTGCCATGTACAAACCTTTCTGTTCTGTTTCTCCCTTTTTTCCTCTTGGCCTGGTAGCCAACATCCCAGGAGGGAAAGAGGAGCCCGCACACAGTGGGGAGCAGGGATGACAGATTCTTCTACCAGTGTTCACATCTGTCTTTGATTTTAAGTGATTATACTACTTTCTGGCTTCGTTTTTCTGAGAATATTATTTCAGTATCTTATTGTTTATATGTTTAGAAACTTCTCCCAAACCAGTCATTTGTGGCCACAACCTGTAGTTTAAACAGCTTTTTCGCCTTTGAATATGGACTATTGTAAAATTCTCTTTGCCTCATTCTCTGGCTCTATGTACTACTGTAAAGCCATACCTGACAAGAACCAAAGGAATTTGCAGTGCTTAATAGCTGATAAGGAAAGGAATATAATCTTCAAAATTCCCTGAAAAGCAATAGGGAGTAGAATATCATTAAAATGAAGATGATTCAGAACAGTAGCATCCTTTAAAAAGCCCACTTGGAGGTAACTATAAGATGATGGCTCATTTATCATCCCCCTACTCATCAGCTTATGAAAAATTATAGTATTAAAAAGGACCACTGTGTCTTGCAGATATGAAGTCAGAAAATCAATTTATGAATCATGGTAAGTCATGGTAGGTACTAGCAATGAGGCAGCTTTTGAGATATTTTTAAGCTTCCATGGTGTGGAGGAAATAGAAAGATTTTAATCAAAACAACACTTTTATTTAGGGTTTTAGAATGAGTCTGCCTCTCTATACAATGCATGATTTTCTCTAGTCCTTCACTATGACAGAATTTATGATAATGAATGTATTTGTCTGAGGCAAAATTTGGAATCTAAAATTAGTCATTGTTTATTTCTCCAGTGTACACCTTTTTCATGTAATTTGTATTAATGGATAAATCATAAATTTTGCTTGAAATAAAGTAGATTAATATCATATAGAAGTAGACATTTTCCAGCCAATTTGGAACTGAAAATTGGAAAATTTTGTTCAACATTTTAACTATGTTGCAGCTTTCACATAGCCTCATACAAATTCATATTTGTATAAGTTATTTTCTTGTTGATATTTTCATTTTTGGGTCACTATAAGGCATTTTACTTGCTCTAATTTATGGAATGTAGGAAAACATAGGCATGTAGGAAAATATAAAAGATTAATCCAAATTACTGAGTTAGTTCTACTTTTCCACTGCTGAGACAAAAACACCATGAGCAAAGAAATGTAAAGAATAAAGGGTTTATTTTGGTTTCAGTTCCCAGATGATTAGAACCCATAAAAGCAAGGAAGGTCTCATATGACACTGGGAGCAATAAGCTCAGAGAGAAAACAGGAAATAGTGTGACAGTAAACCCTCAAAGGTCACCCTCAGTGGCTTACATCCTCCAGGAATGCTGCACCTCTTAAAGGTTTCAAAACCTCATATTAGTTACTTTTCTATTGTTGTGATGAGACCCGTAACCAAGACAATATAAAAATGAAAGTGTTTAATTTAGGTTGTGGTTTCAGGGCGTTAGAGTTCATGATGCTGTAGCAGGGACATGGTGTTTATATTATGATCTACGACCATAAGATCCAGAAACATCCTGGGTATGCCTTGCCCTCACGACACACCTTTTCTGACAAGGTTACACCTCCTAATCCTTCCCAAACAGTTCTATTTACTGGGAACCAAGTATCCAAAATACGAGCCTGTGGGGGCTACTATCATTCAATTTACCATACTCCCCTAATTGCACCACAAACTGGGTACCAAGTGTTCAAGTATATGAATCTAGAGGAGATATTTCTCATTCAAACCACCGCAGAATAATATTTAAAATTTGGTCAAAAACAAATGGATTTACTTTCTAGAGAAATAGAAGTGTTCTAGGTCATTTGGAACTTACACACTGATACTTCAGATCTAACATTTATAAACATCACATATACTGAAACTTTTGTATGTCTCTCTGATTTTACATATTGAATCATTTTCCCCTCAGTATTATCATTTATGAATCATGATAAGGCACTTTTGTTAGTTCTGTGCTATACACTATAGGAAAATACAGATATGCAGGAAGACAAAAGATGATTTCAATTCAGCACTTCCAAACTATATATGATGCAATGAAACACTATCTGTGTTTAAGTAAAAAAAATACAAATACATGGCACTAAACCAGAGATTGAAATAAATTTTTCATAAATTAATTGATTCAAAGTAATTCCTACCTTCAAAGTCTTAATTTTTCTTCATATCTGGAATTTTTTTTTTGGTGCATGATAAAACACTACTCCAAAAAGTTTCCAAATCATGAAACTACTAAACTGCATCTCAGTAGCCCAGCTTCCTTCTGCCAATGCACAGACTTTATGAGTTGGAAGGCAGCGTGTGTAATGTAGTCACAGGTTTACTGAAGCATGCAAAAATAAGGGTTATCACAACTGAGCAAGAAAAAAAAAGAAAACTTTACATGATGGTTACAATTTTTATCAAATTGACTGGGCTAAGGAGTTTCCATATAGCTGGGAAAATTTTTCCGTGTGTATCTGAGAGTGTTTCTAGAAAACTTAATGGTGAGTAGAAACGGTCAAATTCACCAGTGCACTGGGCACAATATGACCCAATGAGCATCTAAATAGGACATCAAGGACACCCATCTTCTATTTCATACAGTAGACTCTTTGATATTTTCAACGTGCAGGTTGGGACTAGATCATTGGTGTCCCTCATTAGACAATGAGTCTTAATGAGAATTGTGCTCATTGGCTTCAGTGGGCCTTTAGCATGCAGAGCACAGATCATGATACTTATCTCCTCCATTTTTGAGCATGGAAATCTCTCAAATCGTTGATACCATGATACATGGTGTGCTGTACATGGGATGTGTGTATTTTTCTCTGTACACCTCCAGTACCAAAAAAATCCCCTCAGAGAAATCATTGAAAGTGACATTCTCAACAGGCTGAGCAAATGGGTCAAATAGACAAGGAACTGTGATCCCGAGCTTCAGTTCTCAAAGGCAAATGTTGTAAACCATCCTTAAGCTAGATCCTCAGCTAAGATCAACCACATCCTTCAATTCTATGCTGCTGTAAGCCTGTGCATCCTCAACTGCCGGGTACTTTTGTATTATAAAGATATCCTAAAGTGTGTATGGAAGTTGGATTGGGAAAGAATTGATCAAACTGAATTCCATGCCAAAAAAAAAATGCCTGAGGGTAATGAAGTCTTTGTCTTAAGGGCTCTGCCTGTGTGAGTATGCTTTCACAAACATGACAATGAATATTACAATAAGATTTGAAGTTAAATTGATTGATTACAGTTAATTATGCCAAAAGCTTAAATCTGAGAACAAATTCTATTAGGTGATTTTGGTGTCAAAACAAGAGTGTTGAGACAATGCAGTTCAAGCTCAAATATTAATTACATTTTTACCTTATTTGTAGTACATGAAGGTTTTCTATTTTATTGTTCTCTTATTTTATTTACTAAATGGAAATAATATAACCCTTACTTATATGGAGACAAAATGACCACCAATTTATTTACATTTGTCTTAATAAGAAGAAAAAACAACTGATATTTTTAAAGAATATCATAAAGTTCATTCTAATGACATAAACAAAAAACCTAAAACTTCTAAATACTCATGTATAATAGTGGAAGGAATAATTGCTTTGTCTGGAGTCTCTTTTATGGAGAATTATAAGCACATACCCTTATGACCTCCCAACACTTAATATTCACTTTGGGATTAGGATATCAACATACAACTTTGGAGGAAAACCATACATTTCAAACACCGAGACCATATTAGTGTGGTATCTACCTAAAGTTTGTACCTGGTCAGGTATTGCTTACATAGATTTTTCTTCCTCAGATTCTAAATTTCATGCAGTTTTCTGTCAGAGTTAAAGCAATAATAAAACCCAATCATTAAGTGCCGAGTCAGAAAATTCAAAAGCCCGAGGAGAAATGTTTTGCTTAGAACCATTTCATGTTAGTATTTTTACTAGATTGTATAACTCCGCAATAAAGTTAATGCTCCAGACACCTCTAAAATGCTGTTTTCAATATAACTTTTCCAGCATAAGTCTCATTGGTTCTTCCTCTAGGGCACATCTAAAGTTTAGGTAAATGTCAAATATTCTTTCAGAGGTGATAAAACAAAGACAAAAAGATCGTCATCCAAGGAGGGAACTACACAGTAAATTTAATTAGGCCAATTTATCCTCTTGAATCTAGGCCCCGCCCTCGTAACTAACTAACTCTCTTGCTTCCACACAGACCCCTTTCCTGTTCTTGATAAATGCTTGTTTATGTAACCTAAGGGGCCGGTAGATATACATAAAATGAATTTGATGGCATATGAATTATAGCTGTGCTAATGATTTACTACCTGCATTTCTTTTCTTGTGGATATTCTCAGTGTAGTTTCCACAGAAATAGGCTGCAAATAGTTACGTTGAATTTAGATTGTGCCTGAGCCCAGACAGAAACAGCTGATGAAACCAGCACAATGTAATAATGTTCAGACCTTGCCTGCATACTGTGCTGTAAATACACAGCTTCTGCATTTTACTTTATGGGAGAATGGAGATCTCTGTCGAGGCTTTAAGACAAAATGATCTGATGGGGTGATGTATAAACAATGAATCAATTTTCCTGCCCAGCTTACAGGCCTGGTATGCCCAAGATCGAGGATACAGCAGGTTCTGTGTCAGGTGAGAAGTGTGTTAACATGTGATTTAAGAACTTCAGGGTACATCTCTTTTATTAGTTCGCCTTTTCTTGGTTTATTTTTCCTTGATTTCTCTGTGTAGGCTGGATGTTGCTGCTCTATTGGATGTATCAGAGGCAAAGATTTTCTCCCACTCTGTAGGGCTTCCTCTTCACTTGCTTACTTGTTTTCTTGGCCATACAGAGGTGGTTGTTTTTTTTTTTTTCATGTTATCAGGTTCCATTTGTCAATTGTTGGTAAAGAAAAAAGATGTATAAAGCAATTTACTCATGACCTACCCAGCCAGATATTTCCAATAGCACAATAATGGTACTAACATCTGTTTACTTAGACTTAAGGCTTGCTCAGTGAGATAGCATTTATGCCTAGTATTGTAAAACTAGCCAGCTAGGTGGCTAGTAAGGTTACAGACTCCAGCAGAGAACTGACAACTGCCATTTTGCTCACCCAACATAATTTTTTACTGCATTATAAATACTTATCCTTATACGCACAGATTGCAGCAAAAATGAAAACCACTACTGAGACCCAAAACTGGTGAAATTGCAGGGAAAACTGACAATGGGGTAAACAGCTGTAATTAATACACTTGTAATTTTACCCCCACACCTGAGGCTCAGGGAAAATTCAGGAGGAGGGAGGTGGAAAGATTATATGGAACAGTAGACCAGGATGTCTGCTGCAAGATAGTGTCTTCTAGACATGATTGGGTTGTAACACCAGCAAAATCTCAGCAATAATGTCACCTAACAAGACCTGCATAATCACAGGGTTGGGCACATTTTCAGAAGGCCTCACGGTAGATGAAGAGCTACAAGCAATTAGCAGCTGCAAAGGGAGGGGAAATCAGCTTTCTTCGAGGATGGGACTCCTGATAGGTTATCTGATACGAAGTTTCAGCCCTAAGCATGTACAAATGAACGGCACCAAGTGGTCTAAAGGACTAAAGTGTTATGTGTGTGTATGTGGGGTTGGGGGGGGGCGGGGATAACAACCTAGGAAGAGGTTTTGAATGTGAGGGCGAGGCATGGGAGGCAAAATAATTTATCTTGACTGGTGGCTCTTCTCACGTCTGCCCCAAATGTCAATCTGCCCTTGAAGATATTCTCCTAAGCACCCAAAAAAATTTTTACTCTCACAAAAGTCAGAGAATAGGCCCAAACATGTAGATAGGGCTAGTTGGCCACAGTGGGTTTTTAAGCGCTGGGGAGGGTACGGAGTAGGAGACATAACCAGGCAGAGGCAGGGAGTGCTAACGTGAGCCATCACAAGAAGGCTGACTAGACTTCACACAAAGCAGCTGCTTATCTGACAGAAAGCCCTTGGTATAATGACAAACTTCCAAACCTTGCTCCCCTCTCACCCTCAAGAGTCCTCAGGAGGACTCAGGCATCTCATCTGCAGACCTCCTCAAGCAGGGTCCCTGAGGAAAGAGCATGCCTCCTACAGCATCCGGGAGCAGTGACCTCTAGAGAAGGTTCCTGTTGGGTATTGAGCTTTCCAAATAAAACCAGGGAGCAGCAGACCCTTCAGAACCAACTATACACAGCCAACAAAGCTCCCATACTTCTCATATTTTCCTGTGCCAGTTGTGAGCAGTTTCTCCCTCTCTAGGTATTAAAAATGTAAAACTAACATTTGGAGCCTTTAGATGGTGATACTAATCAAAGATTACAAAAAATATTATGCGAGGTAACTGAGACAAGCATAATCTTTAATTTTTTGAATACTTTAAACGTTCTCTGAGCAGCCAAATGAGGACTCCTGGACCAGCCAGGGAGCCACTAGCCAGCATAGCCACTGCACGAGGCCAGTGATCTCTACCGTTCAGAAATCAAATCAAGTTACCATCCTCTTCGTACCTTCCAAATGTGTTCCAAATGCCCCATGGTTTGCAAACCCCAAAGACCTACCTCTTCTCAGAACATCCCACTATTCACGCTTCAACCGTCTCATGACCTTGAGAAATGCTAATAACCTAAACCTACTAATATCTCAGGACTTCAGAACTTCTTACTCCTTCCACATAGACACTCTCTTTTTTTTCATTTCCTTTTTTAGATTTAATTTTTGTCACAACGTATTTTTGTGACAACCAAGGAAATGTGTTCTTTCATATTATACATATGTGTACATGTGATTTCATTTTTTGATGTTTTTACTGCACCATGTTTTGGAAAAACATAGGAGATATAATAATATACAATAAACTTTAAAATTCATAATTGTGACTATTGCTCATAAAATAAACAATGCAATGAAAAATAGGACCAGATTACATTGTCCCAGAGAACCCAGACTATATATCATTGCTATTAAATTACCTAGTACATAGATTTGTCTTTATTATCAACTTATAAGACATGACAAAAATAAATGATCTGCTCCTTCTGTTGCCTCATCCCTTTGCCTTACCTCCATGAGGCAATGACTACTTTATAAAATAATAGAGTTATTTATCTTTCTCACATGCTTCAAATCATAGGAGTATTTCATGTTCGTCTAGGTATTGTTAAGTTGGTTCAGTCATTTAGTTCTAGTGTGAATCTTTGCATGGCTCAGATCTGATATGCCTATCTCACTTCAAAACCTATTTATTGTTGAATCCCTTTGTAACCACTCCATCTAAAATTCCAAACAGTCCAGGTCATTCTCTATGAGCCCAGGCTGCCTTATTTTCCTCAAACCCTCTACCACGCTCTTAAAATATGGGTTTTCGTATTCATTTTTTGTTTCCCTTAATATAATGTAAATTCATGAGCTAGAAGAACAATCTCTCTTTTTTCACTGTTCTTAGCATACAAAACAGATGCCAGAAAATAACACATGCTTAATAAATATTTATGGAATGAATGATTGAATGCTAGTTATCATTTTTATCAAAACACCATTTTGCTTGTTGCTCATAACAAAGGCAATCTTGGTCTAGTTCTGCTTCAACAATCTGATCTAAAGCCTGGCACTGAAAGAAGCAAGATGACCCACATACTGACCAGAGGGAGGTTGGGCAGCAGAAATCACACAGCGAAAACAATCATATGCTTGCTAGGATGAGTAATCTACTTTTCTATTTTAGTCATAATGTAGGCTTATTTCAGTTCTAGGTCCATACGTATAATGACTACATTAATGAACCTAATTAATATACATACCTCAGTTTGTTTCTATATTCCCTTGCTAATTTTGTCCTTTTCCAATACAGCTCTAAGACTGATCTTGTGCATTCTCATCTCTAAAAGATGTTTATACTTATTGTGCAAGCAGAACTTTCATAAATAGGTATAATCAGTCAATGTATAACTGTGTATTTCTGTTTTTCTATGAGCACACATTGAAAACAATGAAGGATTTGGGTGTCACAGAAATACAATTGCAGTCTTTCTAAAGTATCCAACAGAGAGTTACCCCTCTAAAATACTAGACAAATAACCCCAAATTTAAAAAAAAGCTCAATATAGACACAAAAAATAGAACAAAGAGCAGAAGACAGGCTCAAATAATCTTAAGACTCAACAAATTTCAAATTTATATATAGTAATTTTGTAGAACAACTAAAATAGTAGATAATCCAATGTAGAAATAAACATTAGTGTGTTAATAACGCTTAGACCTGTAGATCTGCAATAAAATTCATCTCTCTGATCCTCATAATTCTCTACAACTTAAGACATAAAAGGTCCATTTTTTTGGTGACAACAATGAAGTCACAATCTAGTGAACAATAATGGGAGCCTTCTATACATTGCTAAATTTAATCTTTATAACAGGTCACTTGTGGCTGAGACATACAAGGTAAATAGTCATCTAAGTAAACAGTAGATAAAAATCTCAAAACCTGGATATTTATTTTTCCAGTCTATATTCTTACCCATTGCTATTTTTAAATGGTTTACATTTTCTGTCTTTTATTTATTTATGAGTATGCATTGTGTGTGTGTGTGTGTGTGTGTGTGTGTGTGTGTGTGTGTGTGTAGATGAATGTGTATAGCTGCCCTTTGAAGTTAGAGAGTGTGTTGGAAACCCTGGTTGCAAGTGATTGTAAGTAACTTGAAAAGGGTGCTGAGACCCCAACTTGTGTCCTCTGGAAGAGCAGTAAACCCTCTTAACAGCTAAGCCATTACTACAGTACCCCATTTGGATTTTTTAAAATAACACCTCTGTTTAGAATGTTCTGGAAATCTCAGAACCAACATGTGCAATGCTTAACTTTCTTTTAGTTACTTTTCTCATGAGTGATAAAATTCAACCAAAAAAAAGTTAAAGAAAGACTTCCTTTGCCTTAGATTTCAATAGCACAAATGTCATTTTGGGGACACAATGGTGTCTGGAATGTGAGTTGTCTAATCACGTTGCATCTGCAGGCGAAGAGCAAGAAGAGATGAACGCCAATCTCATCAGCACTTCCCATTTCTATTCAGCCTGAGACCTGGAATAGCGCTACCCACATTACACCGCTGCTCACCCAATTCTAGAAACACCTTCACATAAATGTCTGTCCCGAAACCCAAACTGCTAAAGTCTGAGTTAGTTGCATTGTCAACTTGATACAGCTTACAGTCATTTGACAGAAAAACCTCCACTGAGAGACTGCCGAGTTTAAACTAACCCAGTTATGTCTTTGGGGGATTTCTCTCTTTATTAATGCAGGAGGTGTCTAACCCATGATGGGTGGATACCATCTCCAGGGAAAGGGTCCTGAATTTTACAAAAATAAAACACAAAAAGCAAAAACAAGCCTGTAAGCCATCACACAAGTATAATTCCTTCATCTTTTCTGCTTCAAGTTCCTGCTTGAATTCTTGCCATGACTTCCTACAAGAATGGGCTTTTTGTAATCTTTAAAGCTAAAATAAGCCTGTTCTTTTCCTAAGTTGCTTTTTATCAGCATGTCTTATCTCAGCACAGAAAGGAAACCAGAACAACTATTGTTTTCGTGGCTTCATTTCTTTTAAAGTGTTAGATACCTCTATGCGAAGCATTCTTCCTCTGCCGTGTCCTTATCCTTCAATTCTGCGAGGCTTTGTCTTCTCTTAGGAGCCTTTCTCTCAGAAAAGCTCTTTGCCACCACTTCAACTCTTCCATCTTGCCACATCACGACACTGGTGAAGTTAGAACTGTTCAGTCTCTATTGCTTCTCTTCCCTACTATGTCAAGTTGTTCTTCTGTGCCTGTTCTTCAGCAGAAGACAGAGGGCTCCTGAGTGCAAGCAAACACCTTGTTAATCATGGTGTGCGGCATCTGGCATGTTGCAGATAGTCAGTGAATACAATCCAGGTGAAAATTAGTAAGTGCATGAAGCACTTTTGTTATCTTTTCTTCTCAGTCTAGGAACAAAACTCATTCTGTTGATGAGTTTCTAGGAAGAAGTTCTCAAAAAGAACAAGCAAGCATTTAAATAAAAATGATAACAAAATGCAAGGAAAGTGTGAAGGTATTGAACATGGCAAGAAAGATCTAATAAACTGTTACCTTACCACTCTATTGAGATAATTTTTTTCCTTAAACACAACTGGATCAAGGCTTTAGGATGACAGGATATTCTATTCTTTGTAATCTAAGCTGAAGTATAAATCAAAGTTTTCTCTGGCATATGGTATGTAATTACTTTATTTTCCTCTTCTCTTTTTATCTACTAAAGATTCCTGGCAACATTATAGGTTTCCTGTTCATACAGAATCAGTTACAAACCCTTATCATGTTTTATATACTCAGTCTTGTTCAAAACGTGAATGAGAAATTTCCTCATTGACAAAACCACGTTTTAAAAGATAGGAAACAGAAGCAGTTAAAACTGTCATTTTGAAAGTTTATGAAGACAAAAAGACTAATCGATTCTTTCTCCAATCTAATGCATCAATATATCATGAAATTAAAAGAGTGAAATTAGTTGTTCGCTGAGCCTTTCCCAGTTCTGATTTTTGAAGAAGTCTTACACACATGGAAAATGGAGTAGAAGTGTGCGTGTGTGTGTATGTGTGTGTGTGTGTGTGCATTTATGCGTAGATATGTGTCAAAGCCAGAAGCTAAGGACAGGTATTTCATGGGCTCTTACCTCACCTTTTGAGATAGTTTCTCATTGAGATAGTCAAATTGGACAATGAGCTCCAAGAATCTGCCTATATCTGCCTCCCTCCACTGCATGGCAGAGTTATAGACCCTCATGATCACACCAGGTTTTTACTGTGGGTTCTAGAGATCTGAACCCAGGTCCTCATATTTGTGCTGCAGGCACTTTCCTGACATCCATGTCCCCAGCCTTAGTCGTTTCTGTATAACAAAAAATAAGAATCATTAGATATCTTTAATCTAAACAGCCAGTATTCTGCAAAAGTTTTTATTTAATTCAGCAATGACATTTCCAAAAAAAATAAAGAAAAAAGATTTTAAGGAGATACTTGTAGCTAAGTATAATGTATCTTCAACAGAAAAAAATATTTAATTTTGCTTTATTTGTATTGCAGTTTTCTGAGCCCTGTAATTTTGGACAAATAAGGCCTTACAATATGACAAAAAATGGTAAATAAGCACTGGTGAATTCTGGTAAGAAGGTGGTATTTTATTTTTCACGAATAACATGTATCTTTTCTCAATTTTTTAATCATTTTGGTTAAGACAAATATACTAATTTTATGCACTAAGTTAAGGCTGATAGAAAAGGTCTTTTGAATGACATAATCCTGTGTCTCCTTCAAGCTCTTCACTATAGGTAGGACTGTACTATGACTGGTCACTAAGATCTCTGTGAGTACAAGACCAGGTGAGTTCGAGACCAGCCTAGTTCACAAGAGCTAGTTCCAGGGCTCCAAAGCTACAGAGAAACCCTGTCTCGAAAAACCAAAAAATAAATAAAATAATATAAAATAAAATAAAAGATTGGTTAAAATGACTTTGTTCATAAAATCCATAATTTAAAAATGAAAGAAAATAAATAAAATACAAAAAAAGCCAAGTGAGCAAGCAACAGAGAACAAGTCAATAGGCAGCACTCCTCCATGGTATCTGCCTTCTTTCCTGCATCCGGTTTCTGCCGTGAGTTTCTACCCTGACTTCCCTTCAGAATGAACTGTAAACTGTACCATGAAGCCAATCCTTTTCTACCCATGTTACTTTCGGCCATTGTGATTTTCACAAGAACAGAAATTAGGTTAAGACAGAGTAGATCTCAGAACGTTCCTCCCATGAATTTTTCCATTACATTTCCCAGACTTCCTCACAGCTCTCTATAAATGTCTCCTTTTGAGCAATTCTATTGTCAGTCAGTCCTTCAGCTGTTCACAGACTGTAAGCTCTAACCTTTCTCATAAATAAGACTTGGATTTCCCCTATTTAATGTGGGACAGCTCTGGTTCTGTTATCTGTATCCCTTTATTTCAAACACTCTGGGCAGTATCAGTATGCCTGGGACACTTCAAAAACATTGCTCCTCCACTTTCAGGCAGAAAAACAATCTTCAACTAAAACCTATATTCTATGCTTTCTCCTCAGTCTATATTACCATGAGCAAAACCATCTGTGCACCCTTGATATTTGTGGTCTCTACTTCTTGATATTGAAGATATTGAATTGTACTGCCTGCATTCATTAAAAATGAACCCAGATATATTGGAAGTCAGATATAACGATGTAGCAATTCCATTATTGTTATGCTACTATTCCTTTCACAAAACTTCATCTGTCCTACTATGATGTGGGAGTGTCATATATCAATCTGTTGATTTCATTGGTTAAGCAATAAAGAAACTCCTTGGCCCTGATAGGTTAAAACATAGGTGGGAGGAGTAAATAGAATAGAATGCTGGGAGGAAGAGGAAGTGAGCTCGGACTTGACAGCTCTGCTCTCTGGAGCAGAGATGCCAGGCTCCGCTCTCCCAGGCAGCTCCTACCCAGGATGAACATAGGCTAGAATCTTTCCCGGTAAGTGCACCTTGGGGTGCTTACACACATTATTAGAAATGGGCTAGTCCAGGTGTGAGAGTTAGCCGAGAAGAGGCTAGATAGAAATGGGCCAAGCAGTGTTTAAATGAATACAGTTTGTGTGTTGTTATTTTGGGGCATAAGCTAGTCTGGCGGCCGGGGTGCTGGGGACGCAGCCCCGCCACTCTTATTTCAACACTTCTATGTAATAGACTTGCTCTTCTGAAACTAATACTCAAAGCATCGATTCTCGCCAGTCTGTTTTCTCTCTAACAGACTCTCTACTGTGGCAAAGGAATCCTGAACCTAAATTAAACTGAGCTAGTCAATTAGTGTACTGGAAATGGCCCACAGGCAAGGGAAATTAGCAATGATTAAAGCATTGACACATTGCAGGGCCTAAAGAAGGAAGTGAAGTCAAGCTAACTCTTTGGCAATCTACAATTCTTTGCTCTCCATAAATGAAAGTCTTCCAAATACAGTGTATTCTGATATCGTGTGTCTATATCTTGATGTCCAGGCTTCTTCTGAACAAGAACTCAGAAGTGATTTGTGCATGTGCAATACACATCTCCATCCCCTTTCAGCCACTTCTCTTACACATATTAGATCAGTACATAGTACATGGAATAAATTAAGGATATGTAGGATCACCAAACAAATATGATATAGAAGCTTACTCTAGCTGGCTCTAAAAAATCATCTCTTCAGGATTTAAAAGCAATGGAAAAATTGGAAAAGTAGTATCAAAAAGTGACAAAGATGGTTTGGGGGTGATAGATTTTAAAGTAGTGAGAAGTGAGTGACAGGGAGGTTTCATTTCACTATGGAAGGAATTCAATATAAGATCTAGCTTCAGAAAATTATATAAGCAGTAGTTTTAACTCCTGGGATGTAACTGTAAAAATAGATTTCTAGAATTATTCTTGCACAACTAAAACTACATCCATTGATTAGCAACCCATTTCACAGCTTCAGTAACCATAATTATACTCTGGCTGTATGTGAGACAAATTTATATACATCAAATGAATATGATCTTGCATCACTTGCTTTTATGACTTTTTAACTCTTATTTAGTTTAATATTTTCAAGTTCATCTACATGTTGCAAATTAAATTTTTCTCATGAGAATAAAAAATCAAAAAGATCCAAGTACTAAATAATATTTTATTGAATGTCATTTTCTCTATTTATTTATTTATTAATCTTGGATCTTCTTAATAGTGCTGCAATGAACACTGCATTGCTTGTACTGAAGGTGCTAACTTTAGGATGTAAGGGCACATTGGGTGCCACATCTGTCATCTCATTCGCCAACAGAGTCCAGGAGTCTAAACTGACTCACTATATAAATGTCCTGTACATCTCTCAGAACTCCATATTGCTTCTCCTGATGGCATTTTCTGAGTCAGAAAGGCAATTTCTTGGTAAAGACTACATGAGTATCAGTGCTCTTCTAGAAGACTCAGACAAGCTTTAGAAAGACTTGTTTTCATGAATAAAAACACAGGTATGGAATGCTTGGGTCACTTCTAAATTGTATTTTTTTATTTTGAGGAATACTTGTGCAACTTTCTATAATGGCCCTATCATTTTCCATTCCAACACATAGTGTATATGGATTTAGTTTGCTCACACCTCCAACAATTCATGTCTTTGGAGGTCTTTCTTTTGAAGCACTACTCTATCAAGTATGAACTACTGTCCCATGTAGATCAGTGCTTGCAGAATAATCTTTCCTGATTTCAAGCCCTTTACATTACAAAGCCATACTAATTAAAACATCACAGTTTTTTTAAAAAACACCAAGCACAAGGAAGGTAGAAACAGCATCTTCAAAACTAAATGTGGTAACTTCATCTGTACACAAAACATTGCATGTAGCAGTCTCTAAATAAGTAGCAGGTGTATTACTATTACATGCTTCTTCCTAAACACTTAATAGTAAAAATATTTTATGTTATGTTGTGCTTATTAGGTTTAGAGCTGTGGAAAGGCAATATCATGTTAAATAAGATAAAATTCTGTCACCTTAAAATATGGATTCAACATGAGAATTTCATTTTTGTATATTTGCTTCTTTTAGCATTTTTTTTAATTTGGTAATTTTTGGAAACAGCCACACTTCATTCTTTATCTTGAAAAGGCATGCTAAAATTATATAACACAAGATGTTGTACAAATATAATTAATCGAGGAAAATTTTACCTGAACAAACCACAAATCCAATATAAGCAACTCTCAAACGTTTTCTATGCTCTTGTTAATTCCGCAGTATTCACTCCAGGTTGCTGTACTATGAAAGTCAAATCAGACCATTTTCACCTGTCAAAAATTTTAATTTAACACGGCTAAGCTAAAAAAGAAAGTTAGCTGCATCAAAAAACTGACTCCAAAAGATCAAGGCGTATCTAATGATTGAACAGTATTGACCTTTAAGGAAAATAATAAGACTGCTACCATCCTGGGATACCTGGGGCTTGGTGACCAGCAATGCAGTGAATATTCAGGTATTTTTAGAAACATTAGGAAAACTCACAATTTTGCTTGACTCACAGCTTAAATACACTGTTCTTTCTGTGTCAGATACTTTATAATGGAGGGGATGGAAGAAGATATAAAGCATTTAGATGGAAATAATAAATCTTGAGAGAAATTTAAAAAAAATAAGTTTCTCTGAAAAGATACACAAGGTTTGCAAGACCCTAGATATTACCCAGAAAAAAAAAAACACTTAAACTAATCAAATTCAAACTGAAAGGGGAGCCGGGTGATGGTGGCGCACACCTTTAATCCCAGCACTCGGGAGGCAGAGGCAGGCGGATCTCTGTGAGTTCGAGGCCAGCCTGGTCTACAGAGCTAGTGCCAGCACAGGCTCCAAAGCCACAGAGAAACCCTGTCTCGAAAAAAAAAATCAAACTGAAAGGGGAGCCACTAGTAGAATTCCGAGCATCATTAGAGCATACCTTGAAAATATGTATTTTAATAAACCAGAAATATAAAAATAATAACTTTATAGATACATATAACCTACAAAAAATAAGATGATAGTGTAACCTATTAACAGCTGTAATGAGAAATAAAAATGAAACAATAATTAAACATCACCCAATTAGAACAAGTCCAGGTCCCGATGGATTTGCTGCTGAATTCCACTGAAGCTTTAAGGCACATAAACTATACTTCTCACTACTTAATAAACCAGAAAAGGGAGGGATACTGCTAACCTCAGCTTATGGAGCAACTTTTATTCTGATGCCAATGTCCGATAAACACACAGCAACCAAGATGAATGTCTAATCCTGAGGAGCATGTATAGGAAAATTTTCAGTAATGCACTTGAAAATTAAATTCAACGGCGCAGTAGAAAGACCAGCCAGTATGACTAAGTTGGATACATTCCAGATGTACAAGGATGATTCAATACACAGTCAACTTAATATATCATATTGGAAGACTCTAAGACATAAATCATATTATCATCTCAATGGATAAAGAACATGCTTTCTACAATGTCAGAAAATCCCCTCATGACACAATCTCTAAGGAAACTTAAGAACTGAGGAGACATATATAATATAGATAGATACCAGGCATGCAGTAGACCTTAAACCACTGCTACACTGGGAGAGAAAAACCCCTAAGCACTTCCACCAAATAAGGAAAGGGCATCCAATTTCTTCACTCTTATTGAATATACTTCTCAAAGTCTTATCTTCAACAATCAGATGATGGAAAGAAATAGGGCACAGATGAAGGAAAGGCTGAAGTCAAGTAATTCCATTTGTAGACACTGTGGTTGTATACACAACAAGCCCTAAAACTTCCACCAGAAACTACTCCCAGATTTGAAAAACACTTTCAACAAGGTAGTAAAATGTACAGTCAGCATATTAAAATCAATAGCTTCTTTATATACCAATTATAATCATATGAGGAAGTAATTGTGAGCAATAATCTGATCACAATTTCTTCCACAAAAATCATCCATGATTATTGCTGTACTATCCACAACAATCAAGTTATAGAAGCAACGTGGATTTTTATCAGTAGAGGAATGAATAAATAAAAGGTTGTATGTACACATGATGTAGTTTTATTAAGTCATTTGTAGAAAAATGGCCAAAACTGGAGAGGGTCACCCTATTCATAAAGTAAGCAGACTCATAACGGCAAATACCACATTTTCCTTCTTTCATACATGGATCCTAGATACTATGCAGATACATAAATCATCTACGTGGGGGCTGGAGAGATGGCTCAGCGGTTAAGAGCACTGTCTGCTCTTCCAGAGGTCCTGAGTTCAATTCCCAGCAACCACTTGTTGGCTCACAACCGTCTGTAATGAGATCTGGTGCCCTCTTCTGGCCTGCAAGTATACATGCAAGCAGAACACTGTATGTGTAATAAATAAAGATTTTTTAAAAAAAATAAATCATTTACGTGTGTGTGTGAGAAAGAGAGAGAGAGAAAGAGAGAGAGAGAGATGCAATAGTAGAAAAGACATTGATGAGAAAGGAAGATTTACATAGTAGGGTGGAAGAGAGAGGAAAAATATTGGGGGAGAATATATGCAATGAATGTAATTTACTTGAATGAAAATTTCTCTATGTGTACAACGAATATATGCTAGCATTTTTTTTTATTCTTTACACTGAGAATTTCTTTGGCTGCAGCAATTCTTTTCAAATTTAACTTACTGTCATTCATCTCTGTTTCCATAATTTGATAATTTTTAAACGTAAATTTTAAAGTTATATTTTGGAAATGTACCTGCTTTTAGAATACTAATGCATGTTTTTTATTAAACATTACAACAAGGCAGTTCATTTGGATGATGTAGGTCCCGGTAATTGGAGATAAAATAGGATATAACAACTTTTATGCAAATACATGATACACATGTGTGAATATGAGCCACGTGGTTTTTCATCTTATCCTCTCAGCCAGACTTCATTAGCACTGACAGCCAGCATGTCTTTATTTCACACACAGGAAAACTGAAGCTTGGAGAGACTGTAAAATTTACAGAATTAGAGAAGAAACCAGGATCAGGAGATATAAACATGACTTCTGGACCGGTTCTCTTATTTCAAAAAACATTGTCTAATAACTTTAGCAAATCAGTGGCATTTTCAGCAAGGTATCCTAAGTCTTAAGGAGAGTAATCAGGTCCTCATTAGCAAACCCACTTTTGTCTAATGAGCCTCTGTGGCCATAGCCCTGTCCCTTGTGGCTTGAGAGAGCAACCATTTGCACATTGCTGGTTAGTTGTGTATTTCATGCAGAGTGAGAGGAAGCAGCATACCCCTGTCTGCATCACACAGTGTTTAAAGCAACAGAGCTAATATGAGTCTCTAAGTACCGACAATAGAAATGAGTTAGGGGAAAAATCCAAGAGTAGGTACAAATTGAAACAGTCTTTCAGCCTTCTGTGAAATTGTTTTGTTTTCCTTTCAGGGTTATAATGATCTCTAATTTTGTATGTTGCACAAAGTGTGGGTTTTACAGATTACTCAAAATTCTAGCAGGTCCAGATGTACAGCAAGCCAGATGCAAAGCTTACAGAATTACTACTCTCTGCCGTCAACCTGGCTCACACATCTCATATTGCATTTTTTATTTATACATGAAAATTACCAACAGTGTAGACAAGAAAGAATATAAACTAGTTCCCTGGAAAACAATCTTTCCTTGGAACAGAGTATCAACATTCAAACTTTTAAATATACCCTGGTTATTTTCCTTTTCTTTATACAGTAAAACTTAACTGAATTTAATTAATATATTGATCTAATTTCTGCAGTTTTTGTAATGAAGATGATATTGAAGTTAATTCATACATTATATATTTTGATACAAGGTAGCATTTTTGTCTGCTCTAAATCAGCACACCATGTCCAAAATCCTGTTGAGCTGAGACAGAACAATGATTGAAGTACCTCAAAATTTTGCCTTTGGTAACCAGACAAATCAAGGCAGGAGGACACTGATCTTCACAAAAAGGAAAAAAAATTAACATTCACTCTGTATGAATTTTCAATGATCCTTTAATGAAAACAGCCCATTTTCTCCCAGATGTTCCTTGTTTTGTTTCCCCTTTTCAGGTCTTCTAAGGCACAGGACAAACTAGCAACCTTCATTTTTTTTTTTTTACCCCAGTTGGAGATTAACCCCAAGACTCACTCATGCTATGCAAATAAGTGTTCTATACCCACTGAACTAAATCCTTAACTATCTGAAATAATTTTTAATTTTTACAATATAGTTGCGACCATTACAGGAGACAGTCTCATTGCATTCTTCAAGATTGCATCCTAAAGCAATCCTCCTGCATCAGCCTCCCACATTCTAGCATTACAAGCATGCACCTGGCTACATACTGAACGGAGAGGGACGTACGTGCCCTGTAATAGATCACCAATACAAGCCAAGCCTTGTGGCTGGCTCTCTCTCATACATATCCTAACTGGTAGTTGCCTAACATGAGAGGCTCATCCAAAATGAGGGAAGATACTTTCAAACTCTTGGATTATGAGTATGGAGCTGCAGGATATCGTGATGAATAAGAGAAAACTGATCTCTTCGAATGGTATTTGACAGAAATGCTCAGTTTGTTCTTAGACTATTGATAAATCTAACTTTTTCAAGGGTTCATGATGGTTTAGCCTTGATTATCTTGCATTCACTAGAGATAAATATTAACTGTCTAAAAATCATTGTGAGATTAAATGTTAAATGTCGCTTTAAAAACATAAAGTCTTCACCTTTCTATGGATAAATGCAATTGTACTTCCCGTTTAAGGAAGCGCAGTTGCATGTGTAATACAGAATTCATATTTAATAACAAAGTATTTTATTTTTTAAATCAGATGAGTAGATTTTTAACTTTTATCACCATAAAATGACCAAAATTTTTAAAGTTTATGTTAGTTATATCCATTCGAATAAGTATTATATATGCCACAATATCAAATTATGTATCAGAAATATATTTAATTTATTCATTAAAAAAATCAAGTTGAATTTTTACCAAAAATAGTTTATCAGTTATGAAATTCACATGCAATTGTGGCTCTATTTTGTTTCTACGACTGCAGTATCTTAGAGCTGGTTAATTTTCAGTGCTGGGTATGGGTCTGGCTTTTAATCCGCAATCCTGGATGCAAATATTGCTTTCAATTGAAGACATTACTGCTTATTTATTTAATTTTATTTTATGTTTATAAACATTTTGCATATAGACACACATATTTATCACTTCTTCAAACTTCAGAAGAGGGTTCTGATGCCCTGAAACTGGAATTATGAATGGTAGTAGATAGAGAGTGGACAACTCTCTGACCCTGTGACCCAATGATATTTTAAAAGAACTATAATAAAAACTATGCATCTGATTTCATTTCATACAATTCATCTTACAAATTAACTTGATTAAATGTGATTGCACAAATGACTTATAATTGCCCAAAGTGTGCGTTCCAATTACCTTTAGTCAGAGATACAGCATTAACTAAATAAAACTAAGCACATCAATTATAGAATTGGCATTCTTGCTTAGACTTATAAATAGATATAATGCTCTCCAAATTTGCCATCTCTCTTGAAACATTTTTCATAACTTTTATCTTTTCTGGATCTTTTCCGTTCCCATTGAGTTACAGGGCATTAGTTTCTGTACTGTGGTTAAATTTCTACACTTATTGAGTTCTTCCTCATTTATAACATTTGCCAAGTTTGACAGTCCCATTATTTAAACCTACAGGTATTGCTAGTAAAAATGACATTGAAAGAACAGCAGCAGCAGCTGTGGGGGGTGGCCCACACCTTTAATCACAGCACTCAAGGGAAAGGCAGAGACAGGCAAATATCTGAGTTCGAGGCCAACCTTGTTTACAGAGTGAGTTTCAGGACATCAGCATTGGTATTGAAAATACTATTTCTCTTTTACATTACACGTCATTTTCTAACTTTAGCACCTCCTTAGGAGGAATTTTAAATGCTTCTGGGTGACATTCTGAAAATGTAAGTAATGCTTGATGTTTGTATAGTAGAATAGGATTTTGAAGTAGCCCCGTAAATGGTGATTTAAATATTGATTGTTTTAAACTTTACTAGTCTCATCATGTCAAATCATATATAAATTAAATTGGAAAATATATTATGCAGATATTTTCTCCTTATTGAATGTTGTGATGCTACCCTTTGAGAAGCAAAATTCTTCTGTATGTGGGGATAGTGGCAATCATTTGCACATCACTTTATTTTTAAATTGTTTTAGATTTTTAATTGAATTGCATTTATGTATTTTAATGGGAATAATCTAGTAACACCGGAGTAGTATAAAACAAAAATCATGAGAATTTAAGGACATGCTGATACATTTTGTCCTTAAATTCTCATGATTTATCTATTAGTTTATTTGTTTGTTCTTGGCTTCACTGGTGAATTTTTACAAACATCCTAAAAATTATAATTAAGTCTTCAAAATCTTCTAAAAGTAAGAGTATATTTTCTAACTCATTCATGAAGCCTTCACTGAAGGCAGAAAACTATAGCTCTCCATATTTTATGAACACTGACTATTGTTTTACAAGTACAATGAAACTGAATATAAAATAAAAATGTTTCAAAAACATGAAAAAATAAGATTCATTCTAGTAGGATAGGGTTAGGTAACCATGCAAAATCTAGTAAGTGCAAAATATTTTGCCAAAAAAAAAACATTAGAAACCAGGTCATTTTTATAAATGCATAAAACATATGGATAAAGTCATTACTTCTTTATCGTGTAAACACACACCCCATCAGCAACAGAAGGGACTCATCTAAACTAATGGGGTATATCTAAAGATGTGGGCAGAAATAAATAATAATTGCAACCACACTTAATGGTATAGCACTTATATTTTTCTTCCAAGGTCAGGGAAAATGAAAAGATATCTACTAATATCACCATGTTCTATCATAACTCATGCAGTGCCAGCCTGGATGATTAGACAACACAGAAAAATATCCATTCTGGGAAGAGATAACATCAATTCCTCTTTTCCAGTGTTGTGTATAAACAATCACACGGAGCTTACTAAAAACACTGTTAAAACTAATAAATGAGTTGAGCTGAAAAACTGTCGCACAATACATAAAACACATAATCAACCTTCACAAGTTGTTCATATTTTATAAACTAGCAAGGAACAATCTGAAAATAATCCTGAGGAAGCAGTGACCTAATGTGAGCACTACTAATAAAATCATAACAAAACCATAAATTCTCTTCTTTGAAAACTATAAAACACTATTATTTAAAAAAAAAAAATCAAAAGACATACTGATAGCCAAAATCACATGGCCCAATTCTTTGCACTAATGGTCGGTAATAGAAAGCACATCAGATCCACAAGGGGCCACTGAACTACATTAGTAACAGTGAACACATGGTAGTGTTTATGAGGACATGGAGAAATAATATTCCTAATAGAGTATTAGTGGTTATATAAGACAAGGTGAGAGGATTGGAAAAGAATCTTGCACTTCCTAAATAGTTTCAACATAGTTATAAATAAGCCAGCAATTTTATTTCTAAATATATAAGCCAGAAATATGAAAGCATAGACACACAGAACAACCAATACATTAATGTTCATACTGTTGTTCACAGTAGCCAGAAAGTGTAAATAATACACAGGCTTATGAACTAATCAGTGGTAACAAGGAAATTGTATATTCCTCCATTGAAATAGTATTTAACAACTAGCAGAAATTAAGTACTAGCCCTTGATACCTGATACCATGAAGCAAATCTTGGAGAAATTATGCTAATGAAAAGAAGGGAGTCACAAAAGATCACAACCTGGAAGGTTCTAGGTTCCTGCATGCTGACACATGCCTGTAATCATAGCACATGGAATTTAGGTACATGAGGGGAAAAAGTTCAAAGTCAATATGAGCTACATAGTAAATATAAAGGTGAATTGGGATGCATAAAAAGACAGTCTCAGCATCATGCACACATAAAGAAACAGATCTGTGAATACAATGTATTAAAAGCAGACACACATCATACTGTAGACATAGAAAGAAGCTGGCAATGGCCATGAGGTTTTTATAGGGGAAGTGATGGAAAGTTAAAAAACAATTTGGTAACATTTGAATAGCTTTGTGTCGATATTAAAAAACTTTTTTATAGACCTCAAAACACTTTTTCGTGGAAAAAGTAGCAATAGAAAATAAGTGTAAACCTGTGTTTTCCACTGTTCGTTAAGGCACAGTTTTATGAAACGTGTTGATTCCCCCTCCAAATAAGCAAGACACATAAAAAAAATCGTCATTTTCAAATGTTAGCATTTTAAGAATCGTTAAGCTGGATTGTTGAAACTCTTCAAAACCAGCACTCTAAGTTGATTATTGTCCTTGATTATTCTACAGAAGATGGATTTTCCTCACTGATGTAAGTGAACTGATCTGCTACTTTCAAAAAGCTAATGGAAGTACATAAAAAAAAACAAATAATACTGATTTTTCTGATAATCTCTTGTTTAGGGCACAAGACTAAATGATTCTAGGAGCAGTTTGTCACTGAATTTCTTGAAGTGTTTTCTTTCTTTCTTTCTTCCTTTTTTCTGCTTTCTGTGATTGGTATTCAAACTTCTGCCTGGAGGACCTAAATGACAAAATGAGTCACATTATCAAGTGCGGTGTCGCTGTAAACCCAGATTTAAATTGTGCACCTGAACTGTAATGCAAATACCGTGATTTCTAGTAGCTTGAAAACAGCAAATGTTTTACTTTGCAAGGCTATTTGTTGTTGCTGACCCCCTTCATGTGTTTCTTAGAGGATGTGGAAACTTTACTCAGGGTTTCAAAAACCCCAGGGAGAAGAAACATCTCACACGTCGAGGGTCCAGGCACCCCTCAACCATACAGGGCCTTTAGCAAGCTCAGTGCCTGCACATGGTGATTAGGGTGGGCCAGTGAATGCTGGGTATATTCTTGTGTACTGCAACTCTTATTTGAGGCCTGGGAGCTCCAGGTATACCAGGTACTCAATTGCTTGCACAGCTGTCAGATTTTTAAAGTTAATTGTGGGGCTAGCAGCTGAGATGAAGCCCTAAAGTATGTATGCATTGAAATTAAGTGAAATATTGGAAGTCATCATTTTCCATTACTTCTTACTTCAAGAACTAATTTCAGGACATTATTGCCTTTAATAAATGGCTCTTCATTGTGTATAGTATTCACAGTTACATGTGACAGTGTTGTTTGTGGTCACAAAAATGAAGCATGCAGAAACCTAATTAAAGCACAAAAGGTGCATTGTTTATTCAGTGTGTCTGGTCAGCATCCTGTATTTGAGGAAGCTGTACTTTCAATAGACCCTCTTGATAAAGGGTCAGGTCAACTGAAGCCAAAATGTTCACTCACAGAATTGAGAAGCATGGCCCATGGGCCAACTACTTCCACAATTTTTAATTCAACTTGTAACATTGGTAGAGTTTGCTTCATTTCATGAACGCCTTAGCATCTGCCAGCATCTGTTCTTTATCACTAGAGGTCTGCAGCGTTATTCTGCATCCAGATATCAGTGGGTGTTAACTCACTGCTACACAATCCGATTCAAGAATTAAAGTGATGGTGGCTTTCTGTGTGCCTTAGAAATTTCTACTCCCTAGCAACAGGAGGGGATAGCTCTCATATTTCTTTGTAGAAAAGCATTAGAATCTATGGAAGAAAATGTCAATATGAAATAAGTTTCTTATATTGTACTAATATATATATATATATATAAATGTTAAAAAGACAGATTTCATTAAATTCTAAAACATCTTTTTTTATCTTTTTAAACAAATATCCCTAGTTGCACCGCCTGACTCACAGCTGTTCCTGGTTAATCATGAGTTGGTCTTTTTATCTTGGCCCTCCTCTGTGAATACCAATAATTCTAGAAGCAACATTTGCTGAGGATACTGCCTTGAGAAGGAAAAGCCAATGTTCTGTCTAAGGGAACTTGCTGCCTTTTTACATTAGTCAAGGATTAAAGCCAGGAGCTTGCCTTGTGAGTCCACAAAGCAAGCTGTGCCCTCAGAGACTCAGATCCTCAGTGCAGTCACAAAAGTCCTTAAGAAACATTATGCTAAACTATTATACTCACTCAATTGTTCTATAACATTGACAAGTTTTTGGTAGTTAGATTAAGAAATGTTATTCACTCAAGCTATGAAGTTTTGGAAAAAAAAAAAAAAAAAACATGACCCAAGATGACACTTTAGGTAGGACCACATGCAAACAATTATTAACTATTGCCAAGGAAATGTATTTAAAGGAAATAAGAAAGAAACATTTATTTTAATGCAAATTTTGCAAATTGTCTTAGTCAGGGTTTTATTGCTACAATGAAACACTATGACCAAAGCAAGTTGGGGAGGAAAGTGTTTATTTGGCTTACACTTCCACATTGTAGTGCATCATATAAAGAAGACAAGACAGGAATTCATGCAGGACAGGAACCTCTAGGCAGGAGCTGATGCAGAGGCCATGCGGGGATGCTGCTTACTGGCTGGCTCCTCATTATTTCTTTAACTTGCCTTTATATAGAATCCAGGACTACCACCCCAGGGGTGGCACCACCGACAATGGGTTGGGCTCTCCCTTACTAAGAAAATGCCCTAAGACTTGCCTACAGTCTGGTTTTATGGATGCATTTCATAATTGTGGTTCCCTCCACTCAGATGACTCCAGACTCTGTATAATTGTCATAAAACTATGCAGCACAGAAACAAAATAGTAAGTGGTACACCCAAATTTCTTTTTTTTAATATAACTATGATCTTTAGATAAATTATGACTGTAAATGCTTTATAATAATAAAATAGAAGGAAGCTATTGAACTTCCGCATCCATAGTCCAGAATTACATGGAGCTGTCTATTAAGAGGAGGAATATGGTCCCATTTTTCTGTATTAATAAATGATAACAGCGGTTCTGTCTCAACAACTCCACTTCAGCAGCTGTCTCAAAACCTATCTCCTTCTTGGAACTGTGACTCACAGCTCCAACAAAAGTTCTATAAAACAATGTCAGGAAGCAGCCTGAGAGTCGGCAGCACGGATGCCTTAACCTTATCCTCATTCACACGGACGAGACAAATGATAAATTATTTTAGTTAAAAATTCTTTTGGTGTTACTGCTTTCATTTTTACCCTTTTCATGTTCACCTTCCATGACATGCCATGCTCAAAACCTACTCCTGAATTCTTTGATTTTTTTTCTTTGTTTTCTCTCACATCTTTGTCTCAGAGCCAGAATAATGTCAGAGGCTCTCAGCATCTAAAATTATGATGGTTCCCCCAACCCAAAGGCAAATGCAGCAGAAAATGCAAAATCACTAAATCAAAGACCAACTGTTATTCATTTTACTTTTCTTATTGTATGTGTTTTGTCAATTTTAATATTATTTCCCCATTTCTAACAAACTTTTATTCTGAAGTATGAAAAAATAAACGAAAGAATTGGGTAGAGAATAAAAGAGATGAGAAGGAGCACCAGGAGAAGGGGAGAGGAAGAAGGCAACAAAAAATGAGCAAAGAAGGTAACATAAAGTCAATAAAGTAAAATAGAATGAAAAAGAAAATAAAAATAAAGAAAAATTCTAGGAGAACTAGAGAGATAAATGGCTGGAATGTGTGCTGGCATATTTTTAACATGCTTTAAACTTATCATTTTATTAATAGCACAATGGCTCAAGATTATTTTATTGTTTGTCTAGCTGGTGGAATTATTTTGCTGCTGCCCTGACTATTTGTTACCTTGTCATCTTCCTCCTCTACAATGTTATTTTCAAAACCGGATTGTTAGATTAGCAGGACCAGTATCACGGTGCTACTTTCTAGGGTTCTTAGGTCTCTCTACAGACTCAGTACTGGGAGCACTAGAGGGTGTGGTAGTACAATGTGGCATCAATGAGCTATCCAGAAATGTCTGACCCCTGACATGGGTTTGCTTCCCCTTGTTTCTCCATGTGCTACTTGCCAGGCATGAAAATTCTGTGTGTTTATTATTTTCCCCATTGCTCTGATAAAATACCTAATAAATGTAACTTTAGAAGACAAGTGTTAATTTTGGCTCCCAATTTGAGAGTAGAGTCTAACATGGTGGGGAAATAAGGTTATTTTTAAGGCATGAGTTGTTTCATCCCCAGTCAAAAAGCCGAGGGAGATGAAGGCTTTGCCTCCTTTCTCTTCATTTAGTCCAGGGCCCCAACCCATGCAACAGTAATGGCCACACTATTTTGAATCTTCCCTCCTTGTTTAAACCAGTCTAGAAATCCTCACAGACACTCACGAACTTTATCTCTGAGGTGATTGTTGCAAGGAGAGCCAGGCCGCTTGTTTATCCTGGCTGCCCGACTAGCTTACACCCGAAATAACCACACAAAAATTGTATTAATTAAATCACTGCTTAGCCCATTAGTTCTAGCCTCTTATTGGCTAACTCTCACATCTTGATTTAACCCATTTTTATTAATCTGTATATCACTAAGTGGCAGGGGCTTACCGGATAAAATTCCCAGCTTCTGACTCTGGTGGCTCCATAGCAATTCTCTGCCTCTGCTTTCTTCCTCCCAGAATCCAGTACCTTCTTCCCCGCCTACCTAAGTTCTGCCCCTATCAGGTCAAGGCAGTTTCTTTATTCATTAACCAATACAAACAACACATAGAAAGAAGGACCTACTACACCAGGGGATCATAGATCATATAAATTTAGCTGGAGGTCTAGATACAATTAAATGTCTACATACAATCATTAATTGTATGTCTACATCCAGGATACTGCTAGTCATTAGTCAAGTTTCTTTGCAATTGTACCTTTTTAATCCACTTATCTTCTACTCCAATAGCTGTTGCTACAATACCACAGATTTAGATACATTTTCTTTCTCGACTTTGTGAGACAGGAATACTTTAATGAAGGATAGAATTTGGCTGATGATATCTTGGTCATTTCCATGCAATCTATACTGGACACAAAGGAGAAATATCTTCTGTTCGTGTACAAAGCCTGTTGTGACATTTTAGTGTTCTTAGCTGATTATATGATTTTAACTTTCTATAACATGTTTATGAACTAGAAAGAAAACACTTTTCAAAGCAAATAACCCCCAAAAAAGTAAGCTAAGAAACTTTTAAAAAAAACCAAAACATAGACATTTCAAATGGTTCATTTTCTTATAGAGATCTATTGGTTCACTCACAGATTTTTCCATTAGCTTTCTTTTCAAAACTACTTGCACCTGCCCTTCTTTCCCAGAGAAAAATATAAAGACTGCCTCTGAAGATGGGCTTTAAAGACACGAATTAGGAAAGACCAGGAGTGGAGTCTTTTATGGGATTCAGGACTCTAATGCTGGTATAATCAAATGAGGTACCTTGTCCTCCAGGTTGGGGAAGTTTTGACTTCACATATTGAAAACTTCTTGTTTGGTTGGAAAAACCAGGAAAACATTTTTCTCCTGTCCAAGGAATCTCTAGGCAAGGTAGATAATGGTAGCTTAGGGAACCTTAGTACAGTGAGACATTGTAGTCATTCCAACTACAAAATGAAGAGAAAATTGTGTTACCCAAGTCCTGGGTTTCAGACTCTCCAAATCTGACTCTGAGAGTGTGGCATGAACCAGTGGAACAATTCTATTGGTGAGATACTTCTTGCTCCATCTACAGGCTTCATTCCAAAAACCCAGCTTCTAACTGGAGCCCTGCATATCAAGGGAAGATGCACTCTGCTGGAGCTTCTGTTCACATCTGTAGGCTATATATCTTCACACCCCAATAATAGACAGAAAGCAGAAGGACCTTCTCTGAAACCCAAGTATCTTTAGAATATGCGTGAAGCCTGCTTCCCTTCCACGCTGTTGATGCCCCCTTACTCTTCTGCCCAATGCAGTGTTCAGAGTTGAAGGAGGAAAACATAAAATTGAGTGAACTCACAAGGTAGGAATAAGTCACCGATGATACAGTCTTCTGATTGTGTTTCAGACATTTACACTAAAACAGTAAATGATTAATGTGTATGAATTTTAGACTAGTGGAATGAGAAGAGGAAGAATGCTTCTCATTGTGGAAAAAGAGTTTGCAAATATTAATAATGTTTGACTTGCTATATTAAATTTTTATCATATGATGAGCATTGTAGAGACATTTAACACAAAATACATACCCTAATACTTTAATTAATTCATTAGCCTAGTAGGCAGATTCCTGTTCTTCCCCATTGTACAGATGAAAAGTTAAGAACAAAACAAAAAAAACTATATGATTTATTTTTCCAGACATTTTGATTTCAATATGGGGAAGCTATATTCAATCCAAGTCCCATTTGAAACCTTATATAGAAAGCAATCTGCCTCCCAAGCCCTGTGCAACAAAAACTGAGGATTTTACAAAAAGAATCACCCTGTGACTTCAACCTTGGAAAAGTTCTTCCAATGTCTTTTTGAAATATGAGTTTAATTGGTCTTAAATTGGATCAGCCACATCCTGAAGGCTTAGAATTGTCTCTTCTAAATTCTTCTTGCCCTAAAATGTTCTTATCAAGAAACTTAGAACACAATAAATCTTGTTAAAATTATTTTAGCAGGGTTTTTTTTTTTTTGTCAGAAATCCTTTACAATGCAAAATTTGTTCAAGGGCTTGGCTTATAGAAAGTTATCCTGGCTAAATCAAGGTAGTTAAGTGATTCTAAGGCAGTACAGTAAATAAAGACAATAAAGTATTGGAAAAGTATCCTATGTCCTTAACAATGTATTTAATAGCACAACTCCTTGCTTGTAGCTGTACCCTTGCTGAAGAGGATATACTTATATTAGACAGTTGAATAATTTTTATGGTGCTACAGAGTTAACATCCTAGAGATCCTGTTTCTGAAATGGCAAAGTTGTTGGAATGGAGGTATTTTACCCTGAACGCTGTGTTACAAACTTCCCAAGATTGTTCTCAGCTAAGCACATGATACCGTACCTTGCAGGAGCTGAATGCCAGAGAAGTCGCCATGCTGCAGAGTTCACTGCACAAACAGCAAACCCTAAATTCTACCAAGAAAGTAAAACACAACTAAGGCATTCCACCTTCCTTCAGTATCTTTGTGGCTCCTGCAATGGAAATTACATTTGTAAGGTTCATGTAGAATTTCTGCAAGTCGGGAGGTGAAGAGTGAAGTTAGAGCGCAGAAACAACACATAGGGAGGTATTTCATCTCCCCACAGCATATATAGTTTGCAAGAACTGGGACACTGCTTCATTATGTGTACTCTAAGATTCCAAAATCTCCTCCCCTTGACCAAAATTTCCAGATGATCGTTTCCCTTCAATCTTTTCCCACTGATACCTAGAACCCAATTAGCCACATGTTATCCTCACTAAGAAGGTCATGCAACTGTAGCCTTCACTTACACCATCAGTTTTTCAAAGGTAACACCTACTCTTGCTCCTGACAGATTTTTTTCTTAAAAAGTTGTTTAAACATACAATGTAGGCTAGTCATTATAAACAGTAGGTTCGGTATAATTTTTATATCAAAGATTTAACCATTTCTTCTGCAAAGAGCTCACTGACCAGTTTGCCCTGGAAACATGAACAGAAGCAATGACTCTTTAAAAATCAGTGAGTTATGGGGTGAAACGACACCTTCAGGTCCTTCTGTTCTTCAGCATCCCGTGGAAGCAGAAGCGCCTGAGATATTGAGGTTCCAATTCCCCACTTAAAAGGCATTATGAATTATTTTTCAAGATCACTGTCGGCTCTTTCTTTTCTCATAGACTGGCTTTGATAAGCTCGATGGTCAATGAAACTATTGCCTGTGTTGATGAAGATAATATTTCTTGCTTCCAATGAATTATTTACCCCTTTCATAAAACACACTGACTTCTAAGATTGCACTGCCTCACCAGGGCCCAATATTACCAAATCTCTGTTTCTCCGGGACTGTGTTCTTCCAATGGTATGCAAATAAATGCTACTCATATCACATTTAGGATAAAAAGAATCAGGGAGAAGTATATTATGAACTCTTGCCAGCGGGAAGAGAAATTATCCACAACAGTGGATGGATTAGAGCATAATAAATTAGAAGTAGCCAATTTTTAGTGTGCAAAGCAGTCTAGCAACAATGTGTTGGCTTATACATAAATACACTGAGGATGTAGCTTAGTAACAGAGTGCACTATGGATATGTGTGAAAACACTAAAGAATGCCATAACACCACAGAAAGCACAAAAGCAAATTAAACTGAAATGTAAAGTAAGTAATATAGAATGATTAACTACTGCATTTTAGAGTCTTTTTCATTAGTAATAAATGGACAAAATAACAAAATAAAACCCTAGCAAGTATACCAAAGGGAAATTAGTATAACAGCTTGTGTCCAAACTGAATATATCAATACAGTCATACTTACTTTTAAATTTTAAGTAGATTTATCTATGCTTTTAAAAATAAAAACATGATGTGGGAATGACATATCAATCTGTTGATTTCATTGGTTAAGTAATAAAGAAACTGCTTGGCCCTGATAGGTTAAAACATAGGTGGGAGGAGTAAACAGAACAGAATGCTGAGAGGAAGAGGAAGTGAGGTAAGACTCCTCAGAGAGACTCCATAGCTCCTCTCTGAGACACACGCGATGAAGCTCTGACCCAGGATGGGCATAGGCTAGAATCTTCCCGGTAAGTGCACCTAACAGTGCTACACAGATGATAAGAAATGGGCTAAATTAATATATGAGAATTAGCCTAGAAGAGGCTAGATAGAAATGGGCCAAGCAGTGTTTAAATGAATACAGTTTGTGTGTTGTCATTTCAGGGCATAAGCTAGCCAGGCGGCCGGGGTGCTGGGGATGCAGCCCTGCCGCTCCAAATTACAACAAAAAAATACTTGGTTATTATAGTTAAGTACACTGTGAATGCATGAAATTACTTTAAATACCTCAGCTATGATGCACACATTTTATAATTTAAATTCTTAACTCAAAGGGAGAAGCTAAACAAAAAGCATTTCCAGACAATAAATTAGTTCATTTCTAGATCTGATATTATTTATTATATTCAATTTCCAGAATTTGCATGAATAAGAAAATGTTTGGTCTGTTTTATACCATTGACATACATACGTTCCTTATAACTAATTATAATACATTCAAAAGTGTTTAGAGTCTTGCTTCTTGAAATCTGAAATGTCTTTTCTATCATGACCACAGTTTGCTAGCAGTTTCTACTACTCTTAGAGCCAAAGTTCAGCCTCTTGTAAGATGATGGCAGTTGCTAGGGTGATGATAACCCACTGAAATTGACAGATCTTAGAGAAGGAAGCATGGGAACAAAGCATAAACACTTTTCCTGTTATTGTAATGAATGACTGGCAGGAGCAACTTAGGGATTTAGTTTTGACTGACAGCTTCATAAGATACAGTTCACTATAGCGAGGCATGGCAGCTGTGACAGCTCACCTACAGCATCAAAACAGGAAGTGACAGTTCCTAATGACTTAGAGGATCAGGAAGCAGAGAGCTCAGCTTGAAGGAATGGGTTATAGCATTCAAAACTCAACACCACTAGCCATGCTACTGCCTCCACATGCAGAGTCACCAGATTGGCATCAAGCCTTCAAACCCATGAGCATGTGGGAGACCTTCATATTCAATCCACAGCAAAATAAAAGACCTCAGGAACATTTATTATAGTGATAAGACAAGAACTACTGTCCTTTTCTCTAAGCCACCTGACCTTCAGCATAAAAATAATATTCCAAAGTCATATATCTCATGCAATTAAAGTTGATAATATATTATGAAAATACATTTTTTATAAGCAATACACTTTCTTAGCTCTCCTATTTTATTTCTTCTCCCAGGTGTTCCTTCCCTGATGTTGCTGAGTAACCATTTACAGGTTTAGGCTTTTCTGATAATTACTATAGCTAGAATGCAAATAATTAAGATATGAACTTACCTTCCAAAATGGGAGACAAATCTTTGAATACCCCAAATGGCTATTGCCCTCACTCCACAGGTAGTTGGAGCATGTCGGCAAGAAGGGTGCCACAAACAGCCTACTGAGAACTGGGAGTCTCAAACCGCCTACAATTAGAACTCTAGCAGTTCCAGGGCTTTGAAAAGATTAACCAGAAAATCAATCATAAAATAATTACAGTCCCCACCTTTTCTGTATGATATGAGATTATAGATTGCCAGTTGGGCAAAGAAGTGATCATAAGACAATATTTGTTTTGTATGACCCTTTACTGGCCACCTTGGTGAGCCACAGTTTCAGTGTGAGACCCTTTGTTCAGCAATAAAGAGCAATTGAAAAAAAAATTCCTGATGTCACTCTCTGAAAATCACATGCCAATCTTTTTTTGCCACACACAAATGAACACATAGACATACAGACAAACAAATAAGAGTATGAAGCTATGTATTTGCTGGAGACTTGCAGTCGATATATTCATATATTTATATGAGTATGTATTATTGGTTTCTAGCATCCATCCTCTTTAATACCATCTACAGGAAAAGTTCCTTTTGCTTAGTTTCATTTTGTTTGGTTGACAATTCTTGCTTCAGGGAAGCTACCTCAGTGCCAGACACTAGACTGGAGCATGGTGAACTGTGAGTAACCACAATGACCCTCTTGTCAGTGATTGATTTTAGAAAAGTGGCCCACTTTCAAAGAGGGAAATATGAGGAGATGTTTTCTGGGAATCAGCGACACAGTCGGTTTTTTTCTTCTGAAAATAACTCCTGGAATGACCTAGTGTCTAGTCTTTGTGATGATAGTGATTTGATTGGAAGTCTGAGAAGTTCGGCAAACTTAATTAACAAACTCAAGATAAAGCACCTGGGGTGGGGAAGGAGCAACAGCCTGAAGAGTTTTCTGGAAAAAAAAAATAGAGTCACTAGATAACACATAGTTCAGCTTATGATAAATATTAACGGTTTCATCCAGTTATATTATTTCTAAAGGAATAAAACTGATAGGGTAAAAGCAATTTTTCTCTATATGACAGGTGTTTCCATATCTTTCTATTTTTTCCTCTGCTGCTCCCGCATGCTTAGGAGATGGGGAGCAGATCTGTGAGATTATTCTGAAACTTGCCTTTGTCTTGTGGCTTCTCCCTCTAATCACAGAGAGCTATCAAGGCTCTGTGCATTCTTGATGCCAGCAAGTGAAAAATTAATTTCTCTTGAAAGCTGAACTTTAGTCTTTCATATCTCAGAAACTAGAAATAGAAACTTTTATCACTTCAGCTATAAAAACAATCTCAATAACTTTTTGGTACTTACGTAATGCCTCTTAAATGGGTCATTTTGTAACACACATACAAACAAAGATAATATGATGTTATGTTTTTTTTCCTTTTGTGTGCTTCTACAGATTTATACGTATCAGTTATTTCTCTTTCAGAGTTCACCGGGTTCAGAATATTGCCTACTGAAGAGCAGAATTCCTATTTACAAGAAGATGAAGAGCTATTGGAAAACCAATATATCATGATCTATTTTGGTATAAATTCAAGCTAATCTATCTAGTTGTCATGATGCTATGGATACATTGTTCATTTTGACTCACTATGTACTGGTGCCACCATATATCAGATTTATTTGCCACTGAAATCAAACTGAGGACTTAAAAATAAAATGTTTGCTTACTGAAATGTTAAAACACAAGATACTATTTGTTGCACTGATAAATAAAGAGAGGCACTTTGGGAAGGATGAGTGAAGTGAATAAGGCAACAACCTTCCCAACAAAGGAGATGACAGATGGTAGAGACAGAAGCAAGTGTGAACAAGCAGCAATGAAAATGAGATATAAAACTGTATTTAAATTGTTCACTTGTTTTCTAATTTGTTTATATTCCCTACTATTTTCTGATAGCTTTAATGAAGACTTGGTTGCTTTGAAATTTTTAACAGGAAACAGGATTGTTTTATTACTATCACATTGAACATTTTGGACACAGCTAGGATCAAACCCAGGACATCATACATTTTAGATTATTCTTCTGTTACTGAGTGAAACAGAAGCCCCTGATTGTGGGTTCAAGGATGCAATGTCCTAGTTTTGACATGAAATATCCTTGTAGTCTTTAAAATTAACTACGGAAAAGAGCATAGATACATCTGCATGAGGACAGATCTCTAACAAAGAGAAACGTTTTGTCCTTTAAATAGGTTTGTCAGTAATTCCAGAACAGGATCACTCTAAATTTCCAGCTGTATCAACTTCAACATAGTTTTCACTGCTGAAACTTATCTAAACATTATTTCTGTTGTTAAATATTGGCCTATAAAGCATTGGTTCTAGTCAAGAATTTTACCAAATATGGGGAGTTTTTGAGTCTTTCTTTTGAAATGCTGGATTTTTAGAATGTTATTGTACATAAAGTTTTGACATATAATTATGATTAAAAAGAAAATCAGAAATATATAGGTTTGTTTTTTGTTTTTGTAACAATAAAAGCTGTATTGAGGTAGCAGTTGCATATGTGTCAACATTTTAGGATTGCTCATACTGACTTCATTATTCATAGTTTGACTGTAACTATCTGTACCAAAGCCTCCTCCCAGAGGAGCCTGTCCCTTTTCATGTGTCTACTTACTGAGCGAGTTGTCCAAATTTCACTTGTCATCTTGGATATGTTTGCTAGTTGCAAGACCTTGCTTTAATTACAGATTCATGATCATGGTTGAATGCACAAAGGTAAATGAGATAAAAATCATTCAAAAGTTGTTTAGGCAATTCAATGTGGCAGGAATATAACTTGAATTCAACTTAAGAAAATTTAAGAATTATGAATTAAACAGTTGATTTAATGTAACTCATAGAAACATATGAAACATGGTATTTTGAATTTTATTTTTAAAAAAGTCTATGTGGCCGGGCGGTGGTGGCGCATGCCTTTAATCCCAGCACTTGGGAGGCAGAGGCAGGCGGATCTCTGTGAGTTCGAGACCAGCCTGGTCTACAAGAGCTAGTTCCAGGACAGGCTCCAAAAACCACAGAGAAACCCTGTCTCAAAAAAACAAAAAAAAAAAAGTCTATGTGTTGACCAGATCCCTATATGTACTGTGAACCATACTCTGACCTAGAGGAAAAAAATCATTGTGGTCAATTTATCTCTTGAAAGAATTTCAGTAGTTGTAAACTTTTGCAGTTTGAATATTTACAGATAATTACTTGATATATACATATGTAATATCTTTTCTAAGCCAGGATTTGTTCTGATCACCAGGGATGCAAAAGTAAACCATGTATCACAGAACCTATAATCTAGTTTAAGGTGAGACAGGCAGCTGCAATAAGTTAAAAAGAAAATTAAGGCAAACTAGAAAAGTTAACAAAGTTGATACAGAACACATTTCATTTTAGATGGTTGGAGATGGCTTCTCAGGAAATGAAGCATTTAAAAATGCATTGAATGAGCAAGTTATTCAGATAACTGAATAAAAGAATTTTGCAAAGAGAGACAATAGCAAAGAAGAAGTTGACATACAATGTAAAGGTACCATTACTAAAACAGACAAAGTAAAAAGAGAAAGTAAAAGAAATATTCAGAGCAGTAGCTGGGTTCAGATCTTATGGACTTTTTAATTATATTTAAAGACAATAAAGGCAAATCTATTTTACTATTTGTAAAGGAACCTGTAGATGTGTTCTGAGGAAAGCAATTAGGTTTCCTAGCCATGGGAAGATTCCTTTGAATCCTGAAGTTGAAAACAATGGCAAAGATTTGAACAACAGGGAGATTAGAAAGAATGACTCTATGTGTTTACAGCTCTGGGAAAACTGTAATCTCTTTTATTGCTGTTTTAAGTACAGCTGAGAACCTTTGATATTACTGGAATAGCTCATCCTATGCTGGGTCATAGCTGTGATGGACAGCCATGGTTTCTTAGCACTTCATAATTAAAAAGGTCAGATTTCTGCTTACTTATTTTCCTTGTAGTTTTCTTCAAAAAAATCTTTATTTGTTGTTTTTATTCTTAATTTTTAAAACATTATTAATTCTTTAAGAATTTTGTGCAATGTATTTTGATGACGTTACCTGGACCCCTCCCGATAGCTCTCCCACATCCACCCTCTCCTCACTTCTACTCCCAACTTCATAATGTCATTTTAAAATGTTTCATTGTTTTATAGCCCATTAAGTTAAATTGTTGCTACTCATACATGCCCACAATCTAGTCAACCTAACAAAGCGTACTGACTCTCCTTCCCCCAGAAGTTATCAATTCTTCATAGCTTTTCAGGTAACTAGAAGTGGATGCTCATGGACCACTTTCCCTCCAGGCTAGAATGCTGATTTACCTGATCTTGTGTGGATAACTTGCAGGCAAACCCAGAAGCTATGAATTTATAAGTATAGCTGTCTGGTTATGTCCAGAAACTACACTCTCATACTGGTCCTCCATGACCTCTGGCTCTTACAATTTCACTTCACTTCTCTCCTACAAAGATCCATTAGCCTTGCATGAAAGGACAGATGTTATATTGTGGTAGTTGGTATAGTTGCCATATGTGTGGATGAGCACTCCATTGAGATTTATTCTCTAAATCTTGACGAGATGTGAGTTTCTTCATTAACCACCACCCCACTACCTGATGTAGTCTGTGATATCTACTAATATATGGAAAGAGAGATACAAATCAAAAGTTTAATAAAATATCCATTTAGCAGAATAATAGTAATAGAGTTAGCCTTGGAGTTTATGAGCTTCTCAACCATGGGTTCTAGTTTAGATTTAAGGTACAGGCTTGCAATGTCTGGGAGGTGATTTCAAAACCAATTAGAAATTACTTGGTTGACCCCAGGACCTTTGTACCATTATTGCACACATGATCATATTCTGGCATGCCACAGGTCATTATTGTAGCTCACAGGTTTCACGGCTGGGTCAGATAGCTGATGACTCTTTTCCCCCAGCTGCCTACCTAGTACATTCTGATTCTATGGAAGTTAAAAGCTTAATTTTTATTGACTTATTTTGTAGAAATGTCTTCTCAATGCCTTGCCTGAATGTCCTCAAGAATCTGAGTTTACAGGGAGTGATGAGGAACTAGAGCAATGGGTGAGATTATGCCAGTCCTGAAAGGAAGGTGGAAGCATTCATTACCTGATGTTTCCTGGATCATATTGGGATGATAGAAAGCAAACAAGAAGAGGAAAGGTGAGAGAGAGAAAATTCTTTAGAGTAGAGTCAGTCAACCGCTGACTGTATGAAAACAGAAAACCTTTGATTAACTGGAAAAACCTAAAAAAGGAAGAGGCACATACATTGCTTTGAGAAAGCTGCCTCTGTGTTTTGAGAGATGAATTGGATGAGAAAATATAGCATTATTTATTTCACAATCATTCCCTGCCTGGAATCAATTCAGCATGGAAGAATTTGCCTCCCAACTGATTACGTCTATTTAAATGACATTCTGTGTTATTTTTCTTTTATTCAGAAACATTTGTTTTGTGCCTGTTATGTGACAGAAACCGTTCTCAGTAGAGCAATGAACAAAACAGAGAAATGTTCCATACCCAGGCAGCTAAAATTCTAGCTTCAAAGATACAGGAATAAACAAATAAACAGCTAAACAACAAGCAGGCAGTCTGAAGACGTAAATTCTATGAAGAAAAATATAGTTGGGTGAAGGGATCTGGGAAGCTGTAAATGGGAGGCTATTGTTTCACACATGTGATACATGCCTTTAAATAAGGTTATTTAATTTCCCATTTTAGCCCACTACATATAGTACCTCACAATAGAAAAGGCAAGTTTCTTGGTCCTCTGTCATATCTGACCATTGACCACTGTTGCCTAATGAAATGTTAAGTAGAAGGGATTTGTGCCAGTTCCATGCAGATTCTTAATGTACAACTGCCTATTTTTGTGTTTCTACATTGATCTTCTAGAATAAGAACATGCCCCAAACATGAGCTCACATTTACACAGTTTTTATATTAAGTTCATCTTTCACAGAGTCACCAAAAACAAAAATCAGTACTCATAACGATTTATAAATGTGTCAAAAGCGTATTAATACATATGTATGTGCAATTTCTTTAAAAATGAGATGACATTATACATATGTTTTTAGCTAGTGGAATTTTTCATATAATAGGTAACACAAGTGCCACATTCCTTACCAATCAATTTTATTAACATTTAAATTACAAATAATGCATGCATTTCCTGAAAGTTTTCAAACAACTTATATTTCTCCTGCTTGCCAAATTCCATCCCAAGCAACATATAGTATTAAAGATTTGTAACCAATGCATATCAAAGCCTTCCAATCTTATAATAAATACTAACAAAATAAGATGATAGGATCACCTCTAATATGTAATAAATTGTATGCCTTCTCCCATGTGTGTACTCATTTATAATAGTATTATGGTTCTCTTACCAAGATGGAGTAAGCATATAAGATAAATTGCTCTGTTGTAGATAGAGCTTAGAGTTCTATAGTCCTACTCTTCTTTATTTATTTTTGTAAATGTGTGTCAAATCTCTGTTTTGTGATTACAAATTTAAAAAACACATCCTTATATATACTATTCAATAGTGTTAGGAAATAATTTTTAGGTGAATAAGAATTACATGTCTTATTAAATAAAATACCATATTTTTGTGTCTGCATAATATTTTCATTGATTTTTAATTTATTTTTATTGAGTTCTACATTTTTCTCTGTTTTACTCCTCGCCTCTCCCCTTCTCTCCAACCCTCTCCCAAGGTCCCCATGCTTCCAATTTACTCAGGAGATCTTGTCTTTTTCTACTACCCATGTAGACTAGATCTATGTCTGTCTCTCTTAGGGTCCTCATTGTTGTCTAGGTTCTCTGGGATTGTGATTTGTAGGCTGGTTTTCTTTGCTTATGAGTGAGTACATGTGATAATCATGATTCTGGGTCTGGGTTACCTCACTCAAAATGATGTTTTCTAGCTTCATCCATTTGCCTGCAAATTCAAGATATCGTTATTTTTTTCTGCTGTGTAGTACTCTGTTGTAAAAATGTACCACATTTTCCTTATCCATTCTTTGGTTGAAGGGCATTTAGTTAAAATGTGAATATAAATGGCCTATTGTTTACATTCATGGATTTTCTCCAGTCTTTTACTGATATGTATAAAACTTCCATTAGCATTCTTATAATTTACTAATTATTACATAAGCATAACTTTAAGTCAATTCAAAATAATACATAATTCTAGAATTACGATAGATACTGTCATGATTTTTGTAACAAGATAATATCATCAAAATGGTAGAAGAATAGTCTTTTTTCAAATATATATTAACTTGAGTTATGCCACATTAACGCTGAGTACTAATAAAGGAGTCTTATTTACTTTTAGTTCTTTCCCAATACCATAACAGTATTTCATTGTATTTAAATATATGCATACACTCATTGTGATGTTTCCTGTGTTCACTCTAATAAAATAAAATTTGTAAAAGGAGGACAGAAGGCACACACTTCCTTACAGGGTGTGAGTATCATAGTACATTTCCATGTGCCAACTCTGTATGTAGATAGAGCAGAAAACTTCAGTTAGCTGTTGCTTAGATTTTGGCCTGTTGAATTTTTCTCAATTGTATTGATATACTATTGGGGTATATAAAACACATATTTAACTACACAACTTAATAAGTTGTGACAATTACTTAAACCCAAGTATTACTGTGATTGAAATAATAAAATGCTCTATTTATTCCCATCAGTTTCATTTTGCTTATTCATAATTTATCCCTTATAGACAGTCTCAGTCATTTCTCAGGAAAACACCTTGAATTATCCTATTGGGTTTTGAGTCCAGCCTCAATATGAGGGCTTTTGCTTTTTCCTGCTGTATCTTTTTTGTCCTTTTTGGTTGTCATCTCCTGGAGGACTGCTCTTCTCTGAAGAGGAAATGGAAAGTGAGTGGATCTGAATGAAAGGGGAGGCAGGAGGAGCTTGGGTGGTGTGAAGGGAGTGGAAACTGTCTCTTATTGTATAAGAGAAGAATAAACTTCTTGAATTAAATACAAGTAGGACAACATACTATGTATTTTATAGTTTCTTCCCTTTACCATAAACATTTTGGTGCTAATTTCAAGTAGTGTCACATACCGAAAAATTTTCTTGTTATTGCTAAATTTTTATTACCACAATTTGTTCATTCATTGATGAATACACATTGGTGGTGTTTTCAAATTTGACGACTTTAGAGAACATTTCTATCAGTAGGGATAAATCTTTCAACAGCTATACATTTTCATTCATTCAGAAAAAAAGTTTGTAGTGTATGGTCTACGTGCTAAGCCTAAGTTTTAGTTTTACTTTAACAGAGGGAGGAAGGGTTCATCTGTCTCAGACTTTTCTTGCTGAAGATTTGCAAGCTGTTTCTCAGACTCGTTGCCTCATTTTATGTTCTGAGAAGCAGACTCATTTTTGCCTGCACTCAGCTTTGACTTTGTCCTGACTTGCCACAGCAGCTCCACTGGGGTGAGAACTGTATAATCAGATGACATTATGACAAGCATTATACTTGAATATCCATGATTCCCTTCGGCTGTATTAAATTTTGAGTGAATGTTTTGACCATTGAATTGATGATATAATAAATTTCTGAATTTTATTAGATTTCTGTTTATTCACAATGTCTCCACCAACTTGTGTGTGAATAACTGGTTTATTCACATCGTTTAGCACAGTGAATTCTAAGGACCCATGTAAGGGGATAAAATCTACAAGAGGTAAAAAAATATTTAAAACTTGTAAGATACACTATTTACATTTTTATAATGTTATAAACTCTCCAAATATTTAAACTTTTATTTCTAATGACAAATGGGTTTTCATTTAGTAGTAACCTAAATAACTTCTCTGGATTGCCACATAGCTTCATATAAAAAAAAACAATAACAAGAAAATTAAATGTGATAAACTTTATATCATAATACAAATTAAAATCATAGCCATGAGTTGTGTTTTATTAAAAGTATAAGAATTTCATTTCTAGAACTTGTCCCTGTAGGCATCTAGTTTCAGGGCTTTTGCTTAAATGTTTATAACTGTCATAAGCACTCAAGGAAACTTTACTGAAGGATTAGTTCAATTTTCTAAATTACCACAGCTTCTAAAAAGACAATTCTTAGCAGATGAATATTTTTATAACTCTATCATTTCTATCAATATTATCACTATGTGACACACTGAGTAGTAATTTAGTTTAATGACTATTACTTCCAGTAATAGTCATTAATAATAATAATAATTAATTAATAATAGGAGATGAGACCTTGCTGGAGTAGATGTGGTCTTGCTGGTGTACGTGTGTCACTGTGGGGGTGGACTTTGAGGTCTCATAGACGCTCAAGCCTACCTAGCAGCACACCATCTCCTCCTGCTGCCTGCCAATCAAGATGAAGAACTCTCAGCTCCTCCCACACTATGTCTGCCTGTTTGCTGACCTGTCCTGCCATGATGACAATGGACTAAACCTCTGAACCTGTAAGCAATTAAGTATTCTCTTTTGTTTTAAGAATTGCTATGGTCATGATGTCTCTTCACAACAACAGAACCATAACTAAGACACTATTCTATATTTTACTCTACTACTAATAAATGTTGAATACTATGATACTCAAAGACTTTATTTTCTATTCAATTCAATGACACTGTTTTTCAATCCATTAAATTCAATGAGATGTTCCTATATGAATGGGTGTGACTCCATCTAGCAGAGCATGGGAAACCTTCCACGAGTCATTTTTTTTTTTTAAAGAAGGAATGATTCTCTCTATCTCAGGACCTATCCACTGCCAATGGCTCTTCAACATCTGGATAGGACTGGAGATAATACATGCCATTTGTGCTGGGTTTTCAGATGACTTGATCTTGTGTGGGGCTTATGTAGATGATGTGAGATCATAATTGTGACAGCCATGTCTTGTCCAGAAGGAGGCATTTCTTATCACTTGTCTGGCACATCATTTATCATAAGATATATGATTCAGAACTGGGTAAAACCCTTCATACCTTTTCTTCTCAAGAACCCTACCTTGCACTTTCCAGAACTGTGGAGGTTATCTATCACAGAGGATGTTTTCCGGTTGATTGAGATTGATATTTCCTTGTCTCATGGCCCAAGTTTGTGCTATCTTCAATAATAGGCCTTGAACATCAGGTTATAAAGGCTAATCAAGGACTATGATAAGATCCTGCATTGTTTTTGAGACCTCTGGGAATTCCCCTGGCCAATATTTTGCAGGGAGGCAACCTATGTCTTGTACTGTGATTTCCATTAAACAACCAATGTCCTCTATATTTCCTTTCTTCTTTATGGCTGCATTATGTAGGTTTATGGCCTTGTGAAGTTATGATGACTTTACTTTAAGGTGATCATACATACAATGACGTTATTGCAAATTAGGTCACATTCACATCTGCTAGCAGTCACACTTGGAACATGCCATTTACATAGACACCAGTCAATCCATCATATTGTGCATCACAAGCTTTCATTTCCTCTCTAAGAGAATTCGAGGCCAGTCTGGTCTACAAGAGAATCTAGATCAAAATACTGGGATTCAGGAAGTTTAAATTTCTCATAAAATAGGGTATGGATATTGTGAAACAGTCATCCATTCCCATCTTCTCAGTTTGAATACATGCATATGTGACTTTGCTGTCAAATTAGAGCCAGAATAGTTACTGGGAGTTACATAGATATGGTCATCTGCACCATCTATAAAACTGTCAAGTAAATTCCTACTCCAGCAGGTTTGCTAAGATGTTAGTGACTAGAAGCAACATAAACATAGTTTGATTTGCTGTTGGCCTGCTGTGTTTATGACATGAGAGCATCAGGAAAAAATGCGACTGGAGAGCATAAACCAAGAAGATTTAATGCAGACTTCATTGGTGGAGTCATAGAAGAAACAATTTCTCAAGCCTTAGAGGTGTTTTATTGCTGCTTTTAGCATTCACCGCATCTTTCAGCAATCCTTGCATATAAATATTAAAGGTATCTTAAAGAGTAATTTATATGCAAATACATGGATATTAAACATCACATGATTTAGAAACTATTACATAGTGTTTTGAGGGCTACAGGAAAAAACAATTTGGGCTTTTCTAATTCGCATATTTTTATATTTCAGTAAGAGTTTGCCTTAATTTTACCTTTGCTTTATGAGAAAATAATTTGCTAAGCATATTTATCTTATGAAGAAATTGCCCTGCTTATGTGACAAATTATATACATATTCTTTGTAGCCTGAAAACATTTATATATGAATAATTGATATACTAATTATATCTTATTCTCAGGCATTAGTTAAATCAAGTTTGCCATGTTATGCTTGTAGGAGACTTTAGATCAAAGACTGAAGAGAACATGGTAATCTATCTCACAAAAAGTTGTATCTGTTTAAGAAAATGGCATTTTAATTCATGGTATTATTGTTTAAAAATCAGGTCTTTTGTCAGTGATATAGAGAAAAACACAACATTTCCTTCACTGGATGTTATTTCTAAGTGCTGATTTCTCTCACATTCTGAGACAGAGAGAGTTTGAGTGTGTCAGTGTTGAGATGGTCCTTGCTATAACTGAGGGAATAATGGCATTTAAAAAAGTATAATGCTTTCCGTTACAGCATGACACTGCCCATGGTGTCGTTTATTAGGAAAGTAATGAGGTAAGTATATCAGGTTAGATTCTTTGGGAGAAGTGAGGACACTAAGATATTTGTGTCTAACTTACTCAACAGAATTTCAAAGGCTAAGGGAAGCTGCTAAATTTATTGTAATTTACAGATAAAAAATCATAAAGCATTTTTAACTTTTGAATATGAGTCCTCAAGGAGCCAAAACAATACTGGTGTCTGGTAAGAGTCTGGAAAGAATTTAGAGCCTAAATGCTAAAAGGGAAGCAAAGGATGTCATTCAGGTATTCAGAAGAAAGTAGAATAGATTATAGACTCAACGGCATTTTATAAAAGATAGTTACTGCTTTGTTCAAGCCTTAATTATTTCCTCATTTGAGCAGACTATAGTTTCAAGCCCAAAGAGTCTCATAGGATTTGAAAATTTTCTAATGCATTGAAGAAAGCACTGAACCAAGCGGTCAGCATGACTTTTTATGTCCACTAATATGGTGTTTTTACATAGTTGCAAAGTCAGCTTCCTTGATTTGTGTATTAGGGATAGTTAATGAAATGCCAATTACATGTTTTCTTATTGTTTTTATTGAGCTATACATTTTTTATCTGCTTCCCCATCCTCTCCCCTTCTCTTCTACACTCTCCCATGATCCCCACACTCCTTTCTTGAGTTGGAGTTTTCCTTCTAGTACTTTGTGTAGGCCTGTATTTGTGACTAGGTATTGTTTAAATCCTGTTCTGTCATGAAATATCATGTTTTCTCCATCTACAGTAACTGAAAGTTTTGGTGGACATGGTAGTCTGGGATGGCATTGTGGTCTCTTAATGTCTGCATAACACTTGACCAGAACCTTCTGGATTTCATTGTTTCCATTGAAAAGTCAGGTGTAATTTTAATAGGTCTGCCTTTATGTTACTTAATCATTTTCCTTCGCAGCTCTTAATATTTTTTCCTTATTTTGTATCTTTAGTGTTTTGATTATGATGTGTTGAGGAAATTTTTTTTTTGGTCCAGTTGATTTGGAGTTCTGTAAGCGTCTTATATCTTCATGCACATATCCTTCTTTAGGCTGGGAAAGTTTTCTTCCATGATTTTGTTGAATTTATTTTCTGTGCCTTTGAGTTGGATTTCCTCTCCTTCTTTTATCTCTATTATTCGTAGGCTTGGTCTTTTCATGGTGTCCCATATTTCCTGGATATTTTAAGATAAGCATTTGTTAGATTTAATGTTTTCTTCCATTGACAAATTTGTCTTCAATGCCTAAGATTCTCTCTTCCATTTCTTGTATTCTGTTTATGCTTGCATTTGTGGTTATTGATTATTTACTCATATTTGCCATTCCCAGAATTCCCTTGGCTTGTGTTTCTTTATTGTTTCTATTTCAGTTTTCAAGTCTTGAATTGTTTCCTTATCCCATTTTATTGTTTTTTTCTTGGTTTTTTAAAAAGAGTTTTGTTGATTTCTTCTAATTTTTTGTCTTTTCCTCCACTTCTTTGAGGTAACTTTTTATTTCCTCTTTAAGGGCCTCAAACATTTTTCTAAAGTTATTTTTTTAGGTGGCTTCTTCTGCTTCATCTGTGTTTCAGAGTTCAAGAATTGCTGTTGTAGAGCCACTAACTTTTGGTGGTGCCATGTTTCTCTATGTTGTTGAGTGTGTTCTTACCTTGTTGTCTACCTATCTTTTCCTCCAATTGGTGCAGTTGGGTCTATGTCTCCAATGGTCTCTCCTCCAGGTACCAGTAGATGCAAGGCTCAAATGGTCACTCCTCGTGGTGGAGTCGGGGTCAGGGTTCTAGTAACTCTGGAAGTCGGGTCTGCCTATGCTGGCTCCCATGAAGGGCAGGCAGGCACACCTTCCTTGTTTACTTGCTCAGGTGGAGTTCCGGGGGTGGGAGAGATGCCTTCCATGCTTGTCTTCCTCATTCCTCATTCCAAGATGGCAATTCTGCCTCCAGTAAGCTCAGAATGAGACATTTATATGTTTTTAAAACAGGTCTCTCCTGGTGTGTTTGCTGCATTGTTTGTTACTACAGCAGAGATGTCAAGTCTCTGGCTGTAATAGTTTCCTCTGAAAGCCTCCAACAGCAGCTAGGAGAAATCAGAGAACATTTTTTTTTACTTCTCATTGAAAACCTGGCTAAAGAGAAAGATTTGGAATGCTTTGGTGGACATTCGACAGTTTCCTTATCACCTATAGTCATAAAGTGTGTGATAAGAGATGATTATAAGGGCTATAACATCACAATGCCAGTTAAATGTGGGAACCTCGAAGGACCCTCACTAACAGTTGTTCATAGATTCAGAAACCTAATGTACAGAAGCATTTCAATGAAAAAATTTAAAACCAAGAACTTGGAATCCCTAAATCTCCCTGAATTCTTTCTAATAGAAGCGCCCCTCCTCAACTGTCTTAACACTCCATAAGATTACTTATCTGTGGCCACAGACACTGGTGGTGCGCAATTCTCTGGAAAATAACAACCTATTATGCCCATGAGTTGAAAACAAGAAATATATTTTATACTCAAACAGCCCCAAAGGAGAAATAACAGACCTTGTGTAAATAAAATGGCCTTCACAAAAAGAGTTGCAGAAATCTGGTGATCCAAATATTAATAAAGTGGTGTTGCCTGGAGAAAGAGTTGGGAAATACTCAGCTGTTCTAAGAGTAATGATATGTAAGCTGTGAACTGAAGCCAAAGACCAAAAATTGTCCCATGATTTAGTGGTCAAAATGGCATTTGAGGCCAGAAGAAATCCAGATATATGGTCTGTGTCATGGTGTGGGGCATTCATTAGGAGCTTGATGTGTTATTAAGGTTTCCCAGCCATGAAAAAAAAAAAAAAAGACCTAACATAAACCATTCAGGAGCAAACCTGTTTTAGGTGTGAGTTTGAAAGGCTGAAGTTCACAGCTGACTTGCTTCATTGTTTCCTAAGTCTGATGATGCAGGTCATCATTGCAGAAAAGCCTGGTTGAATGAACTTGCTGCCTTCACAGTGCTGAGGAGCAGAGAAAAAGAGATCTGAGAAAGAAAAAAGATTTGTTTTTCTTTTAAAGTCATGACCCCTGACTAACTTCCTCCAGTAAGACCTCTCATTCTGCTCTCTCATTCATTTGGGAGGCTGACACTTTTGTTCACACCATATTTCTATGGAACCACCAGCAGGGCACCAAGTCATCAACACGTGAACTTTTGGAACATTTTATGTCCAAAAAAAAAAAAAAGAAAAGAAAAAGAAAGAAAGGAAAACCAAACAAAAAAATATATAGCCTGCTTTCTTTGTTCTTAGAATGTATTCTTAGAAATGAAAATACTTTTTAGGTTTGTTCCTGTAAGTTAAGAGTCATTACAGTTGATCAAGTTATTACATTAAATAATGGCATATCTACAACAGTATTTAATGCAATAATTTGTTCTACAATACCGAAAGACAACAAGTCAGTATCAAATGACTTGCAAATTTCAAGTGAGTTGGTGTTCTTATTTTATCCACCATTAATTTATTTCTTGGCCGTGAATGATGTTACGTTGCTTCATGCCTGATTAGGGGATTTTACCAAACGTATCTGAGAAGCAAAACAGAATTTTAGTGGAGAAAGATTAATATCTGTTCACATACCTGTGTTGATTTCTTTAGCATTCTTATCAATAAACATAATCACTATCTGACTGTCTCACATAATTCATCTCTTCTACTCCTGGTTCTGTGTGGTCCAGAGGAATTTTGAATGCAATATTACTCTTCAAAATATATCATTGCATTTTAATGATGATATGCTAACCAACTGTGGTGGATGTTCTTAGTTGTCAACTTCATTACATCTGGAATTAACTAAATTCCAAGTGGCTGGGAACATCTTTTGGGTATTTTCTTAATTAATCATTTGAAGTGGGAAGACTCACTTCTAGTCTGAATCTTCTGAGGTGGGAAGATCAACCTTTGATCTGTTCCACACCTTCTGCTGGTTGCCTATGTAAAGGACATCAAAGAAGGATGTTTGCGTTCTCTCTGCCTGTTTGCTTTCTCCTATCTAATAAGTCCATTTCTTCACTGACATTAGAACATCCTTCTCTGGGATTCCAAAATATACTGAAGCCCAAGTGAGATATTTAGTCTCGTGAACAGAAAGCTACTGAATTCTTGGAATTTCCATTAGTAGACAGCCATTATTAGACTAACAAGACAACAGCCTGTAAGCCATGTTAATAATTCATCTTTCTCTCTGTCTTTGTCTCTGTCTCTCTCTCTCCATTTTTTATATTCATTCTATAAGTTCTGTTCCCTTAGAGAACCCTAACTAATACATCTACAATGATTGATTGTTGCAAAATCTTGCAGCCTGAATAAGTAACAAACAGGCAAGACAATATGAGATAGACTTTGCAGTGTTATGAGGAGAGCCGCGTCTGTGCACTATTTATGAAAAAGGCATGTGATGGGATGTCCCTCTCAGTAAAGAACAAATTACATCATATCCTATGAGCAAAGAATGGAAGTGTTGATTTGTATTCTTGAATTCATTCAAAGAAACGCATATCATATTGATGACTTCTGTTCTGAGCTCTTTAGCAGACTGTTTATATTGGAGGCTGGAGGAAGAAAGGACTTTATTACAGAAAAGGGACCAGTTGGTTTGTTATTTGAATCTCATTATTTACTGCACTCAATAGTGAAAGTACGAAAGTTATCAAGGATTGGAAGCCAGGATTTATCTCAGTATTGGGTCCTTTCCCTGGTAGAAGCTGGTTTTGGAAGGTAAGAAACAAATACAAGGTCTTTCATGATTGGATCATATCTGATCACTGAATGATCATGTTAGGCATTTGAAAAATCAATGTAATGCTTTAAAATGTTTTTATATATATGAGGTTTTATTCTAAAAATATTCATATATTTTACAAATATGGATGGCTTTATGTCTGTGCCTGGTGCCTGTGAAGTCCAGAAGAAAAAACTGGACGCCAGGAGTTGGTGTGACAGATGATTGTAAGTCTCCATACCCATGTTAAGATATAAAGCCCAGTCCTCTGCAAGAGCCGCAAGCACTCTTAACTGCCGAGTTATCTATCTGTCTAGCTCTGAAATAAGAATTTTTAAATCAATTTTCACCATTAAAACACCATAATCTTAATAATATACTTACTTAAATGAAAGGAATTATGATTAAAGAACACTCTTAGGAGAAATATTTTTCTGAAAAGTGACTAGGAGTTAAGCAGTCGTTCGCATGTTATCAAGGCACCCAAGTCGCTTTTGGGCCACACTGCATGTCAGACCCTTAGTCATTCAGTCTCTTCAGTGACAAGTTATTACACATTAGAGAATTAGCAGACCTGGCATAGTTGGCCAATCATATTTTCATTTATTTGTAGATCTAAGGTGTGAAACTAAGATGTGTGGTAGCTGTTTCTTTTTCTTTCATTCTTTTTTTTTCCACTAAGTTTAGAAGCCAGGGTTATGCAAACACCCCACCACCATGCCATACTACCACCCAAAGTTTTAGCACGTGTGTTTGAGATTGCACATAGATTGGCATCGAAAACACTTCTGCTTTCACTGCTTAGCATCTTCATATCTCAATTGGGACAGTTACACGATTGACTTTAATAGAGGTAAGAATTAGTGTTAGTTACTTCCAAACTTAATCAGTGTTCTACAGTAAGTTTCCTTAAAATTGAACAAAGGTACAGCTGTGTTTACTGTCTTTATGATGACTAATTGGATGAACGAAGCTGAACACAGTCTGACAATATTTAAAACTATTTAATTGTCTCCATATTGATTTAACAATGTAAGTGTTCTATCAACCATAAAGAAAAAATGTTAAATGATCCAAAGTTAATTAGCTTTCAATGCTTAACCAGTCTTCTGAGCCTAAAAGCATAACAAGAATTTTTTAAAGTATGATTTTTTCTTAGCTTGGCTGGAGTGCTAAAGACACTAACCATTATTTAATGAGGTATAAGTAACTGTAATGGAGCATAAAATTTTTGCTGAAATTTTCATTTTGTGAGACATAAGACTTCCTTTGATTTCTGATTATAGGGATGTTGCTTAATTTCTGAAAAAAAAAAACTAGCTTAATCCCTTACATGTCAGAGGCTATGGTAATATTCAGCATATGGCAACTGATAATTCAAATGTCCACCCACCAGAGGAGGGACTCTGATGGAGGGTAATCCTGTCCAGGGAAGGCCTGCAGGAATATTGATTCTGAAAACTGTTGCTCACTTTTGCTTAGGCTTGGTATGTCCCCAGCACCTGCTTGTAGAGTGTAATCTCATGTGATGTGTATATGTAATACCTTGATTACATCTCATTCTTATGAGCATATATATCTGTGGGTGGTCAGGAAGATGATTTTTTATTTAGTTATTTAGTGTTGATATATAGAATTACAGCATGCTTCAGAAATGGATCCATTTGTTCCACAAGGACTGTAGACACTTACTAGCCTGACGTGTTCTTTTGTTCAGATTAACCGCACACGATTAGCTCACTTTAACCTCAAAGTAAGTTCAAACTAGACAAAAAGCTTTTTGTAAATAGATCATAAGTTTAGAGCTTTGCAGTTATGCACAGAATCAGTTATGCACAGATGTCTGGCCAGGTTGTGGGGCAGAGTACCCCAGAAAGGGCATGCAAGTTCTTTGCTAGCCAAGTCCATTAGCAATGGACTTGTGTCTCAGTGTCTGTCACTGGACACACACACACGCATCCACGCATGCACGCCGCCCACACACACACACACACACACACACACAAACTTGTTGCATTTTTGACCTCTAAATATGGAGAAAAAGGTAATGAAACTTTTTGTAAAGAAATAAGTCTGCTGTTTTATACCAGCTTTCTGTACAATGCTATGTAACCACTCAATAAATACTCTTTAATTAGTAGTCAACCACTAAAAGATAATTAGAGGGGTAGTTTTTGCTTGTTTGTTTGGGGTTACTTTACATTTTCATTGATTTGCAATTTTATCAGAAGTCTTAGCCTGGCATGTTGGTGCACACTCATAACCAAAACATTTGAAGGGCTGGAGGGCTGAGTTAACCTAACTTGAAAATAAGTAAAGTTTATGTTTTGTTCTCCCTTTGGGTATGTCATTATATATACATTTGTCTTTTTGTTTTCATTTTTTCAAGACAAGAGTCCCATGTGAAATAGTCCTAGCTATCCTTGAACACACTCTGTAGACTAGGCTGGCCTCAAACTCACAGAGATCCACCTGTCTCTGCCTCTCAAGTGCTGGACTTAAAGGCATGTACTACCACCACCTGGCTAGGAATGTTTTTCACCTGTGTAGACTGCACCTATATTTCTGAACATGGAATAAATAATTGCCTATAACATTCACAGTCATATATATTTCCTGTACAATTAAAAATAATGTTAGATATTGAGATATGCATACGTAAGAAGATCATTCTCAGTTTGTGTGATCTGAGTTTAATTCATATCAATCAAAATAACATTTTCAGTGTTCCAGGTTTTACAATTAATTCTTTGATTCAACTTGATTAAATTAGATTTTTGTGTAGGGTGAGAGATGTGAGTTTAGTTCTGTTCCTATACATGTGGACATATGTTTTAACAGTACCATTTATTGAAGATGCTGTATCTGTTGGTAAGTCTTATGTGGACTTGATACAAACTAAATCATGTCAGAGAAGAGAACCTCATTTAAGATAACATCTCCTTAAGATCAAGCTGTAGGCAGGTCTGTAGGACATTTTCTTAATTACTAATTGATGTGGGAGGACTCAGCTATTGTGGGTGGGGCCATCCCTGGACTGGTGGTCCTGGGTTCTATAAAAAAACAGATTGAAAAAGCCATGGGGAGCAAAGTGCAGGACTACTCCATGGCCTCTGCATCAGAGCCTGCTTCCATGTTCCTGCTTTGTTTGAGCTCCTGTCCTGATTTCCTTCTATAATGAACAATGATTTGGAAGTGTGAGCAAAATAAACTCTTTCCTTTCAAAACTGCTTTGGTCATGATGCTTCATCACAGCAAAAGCAACCCTGCCTAAGGCAGTCTTTTCTCTAGTGTATATTTTGGCTTCCTTTCCAAATACCATATTGAAGTTGCATGAATCCATGTGCAGGTTTTCTATTTTGTTCCTTTTTTTATACATGTTTTTGAGCCAGAACCATGCTGTTTTTATCTTTGTATCTTTATAAAATAGCTTGAACTCTATTATGGTAATTCGTGCATTATGATTCTTTTTTTCTCAACACTGTTTTGTTGTTTTGACAACAAATACTGACAAGGATAGATAGAAAGTTTACTCACTATTGGTGGGATTGCAAGTTGCACAGTCAATACTGAAATCAGTGTGGAGGATTTCCAAAATGTTAAAGCTAGACCTACCATATGACCTAATCAAGCCATTTCATGGCATGTGCCCTAGGAACTGGACAGCCTGTGCCATGGATCCTGTTCAGCTGTCAGCGTTAATTTTTCACTCCAGTCACAGCAACTAGGGAGCAAAAATCACATGACGGTACCTCTGAAAATAATAATGGAAGACCTAAGCAACGACAAAGCCAGGTGACACACATAAACACACGTATATGAAGATGTTATGAATTTGAGAGGTAGTAAGTTATGAATTTGAGAGGTAACCAGGAGGCATTGTAGGGAGAAATAGAGAGGTAAGATGCATAAATACAGCATTCATATATAAAATTCTCAGAAAATTAAAATAAGTGAATGATGCTGACGCTGTCTTTTTATCTCAGTATTGATAGCTTTGTACAGTTTAGAAAAATCTTTCTGTAATACAACATAAATTTGTTTGCTTATGATACATTATTTTGGTTCAGTATTGGACTTAATTTGATAAGCTGTCATTTGTTTCATTAATGAGTTATTTGTTTTCTGCCCTTGACTGGTTTTATTTGTAACTATGGTAACTATTTTTGTTAAGTATATTGGTGAATCTTTACTGTTGGAAAAAAAAAAACCCAACTTGGTCTTTTTAAGATGGGTTCTTTCAAATATGAGGAATTCAATTATTTATAATCATAGGGGAAAAATGAAACAAAGCTTTTGCTACATTTTAATTTCCCGATACCTTTCTGAAGAAGAAATAATGTATTTTAAAGGGCTATGAAAATGATACCATCATGTTTGTTTACAGCAAGATTCCTTAATCAATTACTTGAAATACTTTCTAAAAATCATTTATTTTAATTTTTTGAGATATAATATTCTAACAGCATAACACTCCATTTCATCCAATTTGCAATATAACAAACTTCTTGGATTTTAACTTTGCCTCTTTTTGCAAGATAATACAGCACAAAAGTAACTAAATTAAATTCTCTCTATATACTTTCACACCATGATTTGAAAACTGTTATCTTGTGGTGTGATATTCATAAGATATATAAGAAAGTAAAGGACAAACATTCCTAGTCCAGTAGTATTGACATATACACAAGCATTCTCTTCAGCCAGAGAAACCAATACCAATACCAATAAATCTATAACAATGCTGTTGAAAAGGATCAACAGCTATTTCTTTGTTATTCTCTATTGCTTTCTGTCTTGTGGAAGTCAATTACAACATTTGGAGAACAGCTGCTCTGACTTACCTTCCCATGGTGATTTGGGAAATCATTATGATGATGTATTTTTAGACCTGGAAACAACCCACCTCTGTCAACTCAGCAGAGTAACACGTTGTAGCTTACTAATAAGTGCATTTTGTTTTATTAAATATTTTAAAAGCCTTTGTAGGCATGATGTGAACAGGAGCATTTTAAATGACGTATAAATGATAATTTGTATATATTTTAAAATCTGAAAACATGGAGTAACTAAGTATTTGAGAAGAAGATATCTCTGAGATAGGATGGACTAGGAAGCAGAAGAACTGAAGGTAGAAACAATCTCGCAGTTGTATAATATTACCAATTCTATACGTTTGTAATGTGTTTTAAATACTAATATCCCATATGGAAAATGATATTAAATACCACTAACACACTGTCCCCAAATGTGTTCATAATAATCTGTATGCCGCATCTCCTATTTACTTATAACCGAGACATTACCTACAACCTAGTGGGATTTTAGATTAGAATAATTTATTATGCTGTAATGTGATATTTAGTTTATGAAACTAAGTCCTTTGTCAAAGAGTACTGCATACACAAACATCAAGATGCATTTGTACAGATTTTGACATGATCACAAAAGCCACTGGAACCCACTAGGCTGTGATTTGAAGGGTTGTTACAGGTTTGATTAAAATGGAGCTAAATGCTATGTGTCCTATCCGTTTACACAGAGTGGGTGAAGCCAGTCAGCAATGAATGTGATGTTAATGCTATCAGATAAATTTACCAAATTTATTTATTTATTTTACATCCCACCTGCAGTTTCCCCCCCTCTTCTCCTCCTGTCCCCCATGTTTCCCTGTCACCCCATCCACTATTCCTATGTTTCTGTTCCGAAAGGGACAGGACTTCCATGGGTGTCAGCAAAGCAAGGCATATCAAATTGAGGTACAACTGAGCTCCTCAACCTTGTATTAAAGCTGGGCGAGGCCACCAAGTATGAGGAACAGGTTGCTGAAAGGCAGCCAAAGTGATAGAGACAGACCCTGTTCCAAAAACTAGGGGTCCCACAGGCAGACCAAGCTACACACTTGTATGAAGAGAGTCTAGGTTGGTCACATGCAGCTCCCTAGCTGTCTGTTCAGAATCTGGGAGCTCCTATGAGCCCAGTTTAGTTGTTCCTGTGGGTTCTCTTGGCACCCTGGCTCAGACAATCCTTCCTTCCTCTCTTCAATAGGATTCCCTGAGCTTGAGAGTAATAAGAGAGACTTGAAGGAGTGGTCACATAGAAACCTGGTGCAAAGGAAACTTCCACAAATCTACAAGGATGACCCCAGCTAAGATTCCTAGCAATAGTGGCTAGGTAGCCTGAACTAACCATCTTCTGTAACCAGATTAGTAACTACCCCTGTATCATTAGAAAGCCCATGGCTTTGCATAATAGTTTATTGAACTCTCATAAATGGACCCCATTTTTGCTGTAGTATTGGAATAAGAAGTCTGGTGTGAGAAAATTTTAAATAAAGTCAGATGTAATATGGCAGAATTTGTTTCAGTCGGTGCTAACATTTTGTTTTCTTTCTATGAATCATACATTCTCCTTTAAAAAAAATGCTCAGCAGTAGAAATCCTCCTGACCTATGCAGTTAACCTCCTTTGATCCTCAAATCTTGTCATCGCTTTCATGTAAACACCTGTTCTATGAACTTTATTGAAATGGAAAGACATTAAGCCCAAAACTGGCCAGTTGGAATTTTCCCCTAATGCTAATGGAGTTAACCCAGAAGGATTAGAAGGAGCAGCCTTCAACATCAAGGCACCTGACTTCCATGAACTACTTAGGCAAAAATGTTCATTTTACATGGGAAAGACGAAAGAGGCAGAGCCACAGGCACAAGCAGAAGTGAAAAAAAAATGTAGATTCAGCCTGAGAACAAGAAACAGGATAAAAGCTATTTTCATCATCTTCTAACAAGATTCTAGTTCCCTTTACATTAAATTAGGAAAAATTTGTATTATAAACGTTCTTTCCCACCCAAGTAGAGTTAAAAATGCTTTCACTTTTAGCAATTAGAACTAAATGATGTCACATAAATAATTCAAAATGATTATTGATTAAAGTTTGTGTCTATTTGTTTTCTGCTCGATAATCATTTATTTCAGCAAACAGGATATTAATATTCCACGGGGTGTGTTGGGATAATTGCAAAAAGAAAAAAAGAAAGTTCAGAGGAAATGTTGACTTTCATCTTTCCACTCACAGAGATGAAGTGATTGTACAAGTACACAGAGGAGGGAAGAGATGAGGCCTGGCTTGATCTTGCTTCTCATCAGGTCACCCATATTTATTTATGCTTTACTGTGAACACATCACTGGTGCTCAGCTGTGGGAAAGGAGAAAAAGCAGGGTGTGTGTATATTCAAAAGACTATACTCAGCCTTAGGTGTTCTGATTCCAAAGAATCAAAGCAGTTGCATGGAGCTCCTGCATCTCATGGGGTCGTTACACACAGAGAATCACAGACACATGATAAATGTGGAACCAACAGTCATTTTATCTCAGTTCATCTTCAAACAAACATGGGACTTAGCTACCTTACAAATGAAGAAATTGAGGTTCAAGTGATGTCTTTAATGTTATAGAGAAAGTAACTGGCATAGCCAGAACACACATTCAGGTCTTTTTGAGCAGCATTCATGCAAGATGGTCACTTTTGTAGATCTCAGGGTTTGCAGCTATGCTGGTGGCTGTCTTTCAATTCTAATAGCAACAGAAATCGCGCTATTTTCATTTATAACTATTAGAATATTGACAAGGTTTATTTTTCATCAAACCAACTTAACAGTTGGATGTTTATTCTAGTGTAATGATAAATTTAAAAGTAAACAACATTGTAGAAATTCCAAGGAATATGTGTAACTACAAACTTGCTAACCCAACAGAGTACACAAATTTAAAATTTAATGATATATGAAGTTTGATTTAGCTACTTTCCAAGACTAACAACTCCCAAAAGCACTTCACTTTAACATATTGTTTTTAATTATATGTTGTAGAAAGTAGAAAATCTTTGAGTCTTTAAAAATATTTGAAAATTTTTTCAGCATCATTTATGAATATTTTATCATCCATATCTTTATTGGAAATATATATGTACTTACTGCTATCTGAACATAATAGTATAGATACGTTCGTAATAAATATCTGAAAAGAATTATCCACAGAAATGACTATTTTTTGTATGTTTTATAAAATCTACACTGAAAGTGATTATCACACATTGAGTAATTTTACTTATTAATATCAAACTACATTTATTTTTCTGTAATTAAAATATTTGTGTAAAATTATAAATGCTCTGATATTTTTTCTAATTCATTTCAAAATTCCATCTCTTGCCAGGTGTCAGGACCCGTAGGCCCCAACATAGAAATTATTTTTCCCTAACTGGACTGGTACGGAGGCACGAAAAATAATGAGGCACAGTTTATGCAGTCATCTCACAGACATCTTGGAGGGGCATTACAGCACACAATGACTGTCTGCACTCTATGCCCTACCATACAGTTCGCCAGCTTCAGGCAAGGGGCTGAAGGTTGAAACACACAATGACAGACAGACAGAGCGACAGAGACACGGACCTCTAAGTCACTGGTAAGAAGCCCTTTATTCAATAGCCCCATGGAGGTTTGTATACCCAACAGTCAGGTGGGCCAACAGGTGAAACCCTTATCCTCTGATCCTTAAGGCCAAGGCAACACGTGCTAGTGAAGCAGAGCTGGTAAACAACTTTGACACAGCTTTCAGTAACTCAAATCAGAAGGAAAGTAAAGATCTCTAGCAGGGAAGAGCAGCTGGAGGCCAGGACTCCAAATGGTCCCAACAAGACATCTCAGGCTTTCTCCATTCCTGAAGATCTACCCTTATTTATTATACAGAACACCTTTTATCCCCCAGGTAAACCAAAGTGGATACTCATTAATATTCTCTTTCCAAGGAACACTGGGCTAGCGAAACTCCTGCAACTTGAGTCACCAGCTTTGGAAAACACCTCTCCCCAAGCCATCTACCTTATAACAAAGGAGAAGAAGCAATACATCCTGGCCTTTGTTAGGTGGCTATCTTGCTTGTTTGGCAGGATTGCAGCTGCCTAGTGGCCAGTGAGCCTGCCTGTAAATATTTTGTATGAATTATGGGCCCACAGCCAGGGTCCCACATAAACTCTCACATTCAATTAGAGGTAATCCCCTAAATTAATAACTCATAGAACACATACAAGTAGGACATGATGGCACATATCTTTAATCCCAACATTGGAAGGCAAATGCAGGTGGATCTATAAATTCAAGGCTAGCCTAGTCTACCATGTGAGTTCCAGGAAAACCCTATCTTAAAAAACCAAAAAGCCAAAAACCCCAAATAAAACAAAACCTCATATATTCAGTGCTGAGTTTTATTGTTACAAAATAGATCCTCTTAAACAAGTTTCACTAAGCCTTTAAGTCTGTCTATTAAGAGATACTGTTTTCAATTATGCTTCACAAAATGACTTAATTCTTCTAAAAGTCATAATTATTCCATTTTGAACTGTAAAATTCTGACTAGCAACTAGCAGATTAAAATTAATTCACATGAGTCTAGAAGAATAATTTTGAAATACCACTTGAAAACTGCAATATAGTTATGTATTTAGGGCATTCTTTGAAGAAATAATTATTTTCAAATGACACCAAATCTCCCTTAAGCCTTATAACAAATTATTTTATTTATTTAGAAAGAAAATGAAGATTCAAGGTGATCCTTTTTATTATGTTTTAAATGTGCTTTCTCTTTGAAGATTTCATACATATATATCATATAACTTTATCATTTCCACCTCTCATTTCTCTTCCCACAACTATCTCCAGAACTCCCATCACATCTATGCCCAATGACTTATTTTCTTTCCTTACTGAGGACAATCAGTGATGCCTATATGCACATGGGCCTGCAGTCTGGGCATGAGGAACCTTCTAGTAACCACAGCCCTAAGGAAAAGAGATTCTCCCTGTAGCTGTTAGCTTCCGATGTTCCCCAGTTTAGGGTGAAGCCTTGAGATTCTCTCTCCAATTCATGGTAGAATTTTTAAATTATCATTTATTGTTTGAAAATATTATACATGCAGGTAAATAAATCTGAAAAAAAATCATTCAACATTCCTCATGTCAAATTTCTTCATTCCAAATTGTATATGTTCTTTTTAAAATTGAAAATGATTTTTTTTCATACAATATATTATTTTGTTTCATGCTTCCCCAACTCCTGCCAGATCATCCCCACTGTCCCACCCTCCCAGGTCTACACCTTTTCTTTCTCACTACCATTAGACTACAAACAGACATCTAAAATAGTAATAAATAAATAAATAAATAAATAAATACAAATCTGAATAGGACAAACCAAATATACAGAAGAAAAAGAGCCAAAAAAAAAAAAACACAAGAGACATATTTAGACTCAGAAACACATACATTGGCAGATATAGAGCCCATAGCAGCACAAAATAAAAACCATAATGTATAAGCAAGAGATCTGTATGGTAAGAAAACAGTTCTCAGACCAAGAATTATCACTCAAAGAACTTCCAAAAATACGATTGTATTCATTTTGTGTTGGCCATCTAGTGCTAGACATGAGACTTGGCCTTAAAAATAGTTTGTATCCCCAGTGAGACTAATTTTCCCTTCATGAGTGGTTATCAGTTAGAGAAGGTTCCAGGTTAGGGATATGGCCTTGTGTCCACTACAACTCTCAGCACTTTGACTCCATCAGATCCAGATCTGAGCAGGCCCTGTGCACGTACCATTCTCCGTGTGTTCATATATGTATCTGCCCTGCTGTGATTAGAAGACCGCATTTCCTAGGTGCCCTCCATCTTCTCTGACACGTACACTCTTTCTACCTCATTTTCTCTTGAGATCTTTGAGCATTGGATGAAACGATCTTAAAGAGATACCCAATTTAGGGCTGTGTAACACGAGGTCTCTCACTCTGTATTGTCCATGTGTGGGCCTCCATTCAAAGAGAATGGCTTCCAAAAAGCCAGTACAAGCAGTAGAGATAAATCCTGGTCCCACTGCCAGTGATCCTGCAGTCTGCCCCAGTCATAAACTGTCACCCACATTCTGAGGGCCTAGTTTCATCCTATGCTGGTTCTTTCCCTGTCTGGCTGGAGTCAGTGAGTTCCTATTAGCTTGGTAAGCTGTTTCAGCTGGTATACCTATCATGATCTTGATCTCTTTGCTCCTATCTTATTCCTCCCACTCTTCAACTGGACTTTAGGAGTTTAGCCCAGTGCTCTGCTGTGGCTCTCTGCCTCTGATTCTATCAGTTGCTGGGTGAAGGTTCTATGGTGACATTTAAGATAGTCATCAATCTGACTACAGGGCAAGGCCAGTTTGGGCACCATCTTCACTATTACTTAGGATCTTAGCTGGAGTCATCCTTGTGGATTCCTGGCAATTTCTCTAGTGCCAAGTGTCTTGCTAGCCTCATAATGACTCCCTCAATCAAGATATCTCTTCCCTTGCTCTCTAGTCTTTGTTCTTACCCATCTCAACAGTCTCATTTCCTCACGTTCTCCTCCCTACTTCTTCCCTCCTTCTCCCCTTCTGCCCTCACTTCTCCCCACATCCCTATGCAGTTGCTGTCTGTGTTTTGGGAGTTGTTCTTGTTCTGCTCTGTACTGCTCGGTCTGTGCCTCAGGGAGCCATTGAGGTCTCTCATGGTCCCCTCTCTTGGTCTGCTCTCTCTGTTCACTCTGTGCAGTTGTAGCCTGTGCTTTGAGTTCCTCTGAGGTTGTAAGGCGGGTCGGGGAGGATGGGAGGGTTTGGGGAAAAGTGGAACCTGTAGCTTACAGGGTCCGATTGATGGGGTGAGGGTGCTGTAGCAATCTGTCTGCAGGAAGCTTACCTGCTGGCTGGCTAGAAAAGCTGACGCAGGTGGGGGAGGGTAGAGGAATCTGGGGTTTGGGCATCTAGAGAGTGGAGTGCTCCGCTGTATGGGTGATCACTCACCTCTTGATCCTCTCTGTACTGTTGCAGCCTGTTCTTCCGAGTTCCTCTGAGGTCATGGGTATAGGAGGATTTGGGGGCAGAATGGAATTGCAGCTTTCAGGGTCCAATCAATCCATAGTGAATATTCTTATCCTGTAGCTTTTACAAAGGCATGGGATCCCTCTTCATCGTGAAAATGTTTTGAAAGAAAGAAAAAGAAAGCTTTAGTTTCACAATATTACCCGGAAACTCTGGAATGCATGGAACCAGTTGCAGTAGGCATGCTAGTACTGGTTCTGAAGATAATACTGTTGTTTGCAAATGCAGTCAGCACTATGCACAAATGCACACACACACACACACACACACACACACAGACTTTATGTTTCCACCCTGTTAATTATCATCTGTCTGAGAAGATCAATGCCTGGCTATTTTGATTTGCATTCCTGTGACTCTGCAAAGCATTGTCTAGCAAACTGGTCAGCAGCACGGTAGGTACTCTATCTCCTTCAATGCTCTTTTCTCCCTCTCCCTCCATTGGACATCCTGTCTTTTCTTTGGTTAACAAAAGTTTCTACTCCTTTATCTCTGTCATGTTGGATCTAGCTTCTGCAAGAAGAAGCTCTCTGTCTCTGATCCTTTATGTCTATCAAGTGAGACCGTGAAAGAAGGCTGCCCTCTGCTGGCCAGATGGAGTCCTCACCGCGGGCACCAAATTGACACCATGTGGTTTGGGCTGGACCTTTCAGAATCCAGAACTGAGGGAAATAAATTCTGGTGAAGCCACCTCAATTCTGATAGAGTTTCCTGAACTGGTGACTAAGAATCCTTCTCTAAGTTACTTTGCAACTTTTGTTTAGAATAACTTTTACATTTATTTCCCTTTCCTGTCCTGTATTTGACACAGCACATTGCTTGTTATGGTGTTAGTGATTGTATTTCTCTTACCGGGCGCTCTGTAGGGTGTTATATTCATTTCATTTATCTTACTTCAATTCATTAGTGGATTTTTTTTTTGGTTGGCTTTGTTTTAATTTCCCAGTATGTCTACCTCCCTATAAGACAAAATAAACATATTAAGACCTCCCATCTCCCTGTTGTGTCTAACTACCCTCACTGCCTTTTCTTCCTTGGTCTGACACTTATTTTTTTCACTAGAATAATGTCAGCAAATTGAATTGCAGGTTAAAGAAAAATATATTTAGGAGAGGATGCAATTTAAAATTTAAGAGAAAATATAATAACAAACCAATAAAGGGAAATAATCTTAAACCAAATTCCCTTCAAAAAGTATAAGTAATATTTAATTTGCATTGTACTTGGTAGATAATGAATGAACAAACCAACGAGCTGGTTCACTGTTCTGGAATTGGACTTGTTCTGAAAGAATCCCGTGAAGCTTTCTGTGGAACGAAATCTTGCCTTGCTTTAGCAAATTTCTGCTCCCTGCTAGCCAGAAGATTTGGTGGTTGTTAGGCAGAGTGCGAGCTTCATCCTTGGTTAGTTCATACCCCACATTAGCTTGTGTTCCAGTCTAGGTTACATCATAACAGCTTTGGCTCTGTCTCTCAGCAGTACACAGCGTTTTGCAACAACAAGAACAACAAAAAACCTTACAGCCCACTTTAAAAACACTCTGTAGACTCTGGTCTTTATAAAATGCTCAAGAAATGACACACACACACACACAAAAAGGACATCTTACTTTTTGAGTTTGATTCGTTAAATACAGAGCTTTGGACTGTGCTTGTAGTCAGTGAGATCGTAGCAGCACCTAGTGTAAGGCTGTGGAATCACATCAGATACTGGGAATCTGATGGGAAAAACATAGAGGTTAGGCATCTGGCATAAGTTTGGATACTGATTCACAGCAGGTCAGTTCAGAGCCAGTGCCTGTGTTTCTAGATAACTGTTCTGAGACACGTCAGTGCAAGAGAAGTCTTTTTCATAACCAAGAAGCAGCCAAATAGTTACAAGGATGCTCAGTGGTAGTAGTCAGTCATGTATCAACTTTAAAAATAGGGAGACCTGGGCCTAGAGAAGTGGCTCAGTCAATATAGTATATGCAGGGAAAGGAGGAAGACATAAGTTAGATTCCTGGAACTCACATAAAAAGGCTCGACTATAGCAGCATGAGCCCATAATCTGAGCTCTGGGGAAGTCGATACAGAAAGACACTGACAGCTTGGTGCTTAGAAAATCTAGTTGAGTGGGTGAGCTCCAGTTTCAGTGAAGGACTTTGCCTAACCTTGATCTCTGACCTCCACAGCCACACACATACAAAGTCATATGGACACACACACAGACACACACATGTTTGTGCAAACATATGTGAACACATACAAAGAAATGAAAGACTTAAGAAAATAGAAGTTCTGATTTGGTGGCAATAAAAATATGATGTATTAAGTAAGGTGTGGGTGGGTGGCTTTGGTACCTGAAAACCAGAAGCCATACATGTTTAAGAATAGCCATGCATATGCACGAGTGAGGTCATACCACTCTTATTATTGTCTAAACTCAAGTAGATCTTAATATACCCACATTGACATTGATTGACCTACCAAATAAACCACAAGGAAAAGACATGGAGGCTATGAATAAATCAACCAATGAATGTGATTACATATCTCTGATGAAATATTGAGAAAGAATCTTAATTTCATTAAATAAAGAATACACTTTATTGTATTTTTGTAGGCTATTGAACCTACACTTAGCTGAGTATCTCTATGTAGGGGTGGAAATGTTGGGATCTAGCCAGGTGCTTGTATGTGTTAGGCAAGAACCCCCTCCTGGCTGCTTTGTCAGACAGAGATGGTTGTCTTAAGTCTAGAAAGTAAGGATTTTATCTCAAAAATAAAATAACTAGATAAAAGAATTTAAATCTCTCCTATTATTTAGAAATAATAAAAGAGCAAAGTCAAATTAGCATCAAATTAAAGAAAACAAAACTAAAATTACAAAGAAAAAAGAAAATATCTAATTTATACTGTGTGATAGAAAAATACATTTATTGAAGTGAAAAGAAATAGAAAGAGGAATTGGCATTTACACTAAAATATTACAAAATGCAAATAGATATAAAAAAGAAAATTGTATCCTAGCTATTCATCTGTGGCTGGAGGGTCCAAACACATGAGGGAGCATCAGGCATCCCAGAAATTTCCAAAGTCTGGATGCTTCTTAGATCTGCATATAAGGTGTGCTCACGTTTTCAGCAGTGCATCTATCATAGTGTTTGGATCTTCCATTTAATCTTGGATTGCTGAGAGTACATCCTACTATGTAGGCTGGGGCTCTGCGATGTCCCCTGTCTGCACAGATGTCAGGAAGAGGCCAAACTCCTTTTACCTAGCAATGCACAGGTAAACATCCAGCTATGGAACCTACCAATAGTGATCATTACTGTTCCCGTACAAACTCATGTTCAAGTTGTGGGTGTGCACTTTATGGAGCTTGTTTGTGTACTCTAGTTAGAGCCAAGCATTGATGAATAAATGAATAAAAGAACCAGATCCTATCATACCCTTCAGTTCAGCTTCATTGGTAAAATTTCGGAGCCTAATTTTCAAACATACTACCTTTTATCTCCACTTCACGTGCTAAGTTCCAGAAGATGCAAAGAGAAATTAATTAAAATCACTCAACCTTCCTGATCATGGGGACCAAAGAAATCACAGTAAATTGTTGAGTCTGATTGATAGCAAGTCCATGTTGTTTGAAAAGTATCACCAACTGCCTAGACTATACCCAAAGGCAGTGTAAGTCAGAAATATGCAGATGCCCCCTCCCATTTGATAAGTCCATGGAGGGTCCTATGCTGAAATTAATGGAAGGCTAGCAAGTTGCAGTTTGTCCTTGAAATGATCCAGAACCGAACCTAATGAGACAATGTGAAATCACAAAGAACTATAGAATGAATTACCAGGGTCAATGGTAGTCATCACTGAAGTGAATGGCTAAACATAATGAAGCTCAACTACAAAGTGATGATTGATGGGAGAGCAGCCACATAAGAGAAGAAGAGCCGCCCACTGTATTTCTGTCCAGTGCAAATCCCTTTGTCAAAGGCATTTAGGTCAAGCACTCATGTCCAGTCTTTATGTGTTGGATGTGGTCGGCCCATGAGTGACCACAGTGAGCAGGAAGAATTAACTCTCCGATTTCACAATGACATTTAGAGTTGGTATCTTCTCCTTTGAGACTCTGGACTCTGCAGATCTTGCCTAAATGGGTGAACTGAGACCCTTATAAGCCAAGGTGCTTGTATAATACACCTTGGAATAGCTTCTCTTGGCAACAACGAGTGAGATCACACTCCACTAGGTGAGTTTACACGTCACAGCTGAGAAAGCCAAACATTAGCCTGTGAGAATTTTCAGTAAGTTTAGCTATTGTGAGATTGATGTTTGCCAAGTTGAAAGCTCTTTTCTTAGATTACTCTGAGGAGTAAGACTTGTTCATGATTCAATATTTAACAAATATAGGCAAATGTCATTGTGGACGCCCCTCCCCGCAGTTTGTGGGTTTAGCATCATCAGTAATAATGTACCAGAAATACAATGTATATAACTTATCACCTTTAGACAAAAGACTATACCAAGAATAAATCACTACTATTTAAATATGCCTTTAGTCATCTTGGGAAAGTCTCTGGCCCGGAGATGATAGGTAGATATTGTGTGGAACAAATGTGAAAATAAAAATATCCTTCAATTGTGGAAATATTTAGTTTATACATACAAACACAGTGGTGGAAAAACATGTAGTTTGAGGCACAAATCTTAATTTAGCATATGGTGAGAGGGAACAATTGACAGCAGAATATGTAAACCTTGCTATTTTTGTTTCGTTTATTGTTGATTTCCTTCACTCTGCAATGCATAGAAATCATAGTCTTCCTGCTTAAGCCTCCTGAGTTCTGAAATTAGAGATGCGAATGGAATGCCCATGTATCAGGCTGGCCATGCTTCTGATTTATCACAAACATTCAGTTTGAATGATTTGAGTTCACATTGCCTCTTACGTAGTGGAGTTTACGTATCAGAATTGTAAGGATTTTTGAATTTATGATGCTTTTGTCTTTCTTCCAACAATCTCATACAATGTAAAAAATATATGCTGCTGAAATTAAACAACTTTCAAAATCAGTAAGTCATCATGTATTTGTACCTGCATGATCACCTCTTCTTCTCCCTCCCTTGCTCTAAAACTATTCTGAAAAACAAAAATCTTCCTAAAACACTGGCTAAACACAAAGCAAAACAGGATTTCTTTGGTGCAAGAAGAATTTCCTTGGTGCAAGAACTCTAGATAGCCCTTGCCTCAGCAGCTGCAAAGTATTTGCATCTTTCAAGGGTGTCAACATTAATCCCTGCTGCTTTACAAACTCCCAGCTGAAAACCAACCAACAAAAACCCTACTGCTATATCATAAAGACATCACACTCCTATTGCTCATGTGTTGTATTTCCACAAATACAGGGGCTGTCCACAAGACTTAAGGTTGTCAGAATTCTTAGCCTCAGCATCCTTCTGAATCTCTAGGGAAGAACCTATTTCCTTGCTTTTCCAGCTGGGATTGGTCCTCAGCATTCTTTGACTCACAACCCTTTTCTACCTTTTAATTTCTCTCATTTTTAATTTTTTTTATTTTTCTGTTTGTACTACACTTATTTATGTATTTGTAGGGACATGGAGGTATGGCACTGACTGTGTATGGAAGTAGAAGGACAGCTTTAGGGAGTTGTTTTCTTCCATTATGTGGGTTTGGGGAATTAGATTTGTGTCATCAGGCTTGAAGGCAAGTGTCTTTATCAGTGTTACCTTCGTTCATCTTAAAGTTGCCATGTAAGTATTTTTTCATTCATTCATCCACCAAATTCCTAATGAGCTAAAACAATGGAGTTTCAATATTATAAAAAAAGACAATGGGTTTTTATCTGCATTTAATATGGATTTAGGAGAGCCCCAAATATCACATGCATAAACGAAAAAAGAAGTCTATGCATGTAAAAATGACTGTTGGAGCAGCGGTAAGGAAAAGAAAGTGAAAGAGTTAGATCTGTTCAAGACAGTCAATAGCTATTTCTGTGGGATGGGAAGGATAGTTATTGCAGGTAACATAGATTGTTCTAAGAACTGCAAGAAAGAAAGCCACTGGGGTGTATTGATTATTGAAGTCGGTGTTAGAATGCCGGGAGGTTTGGGGATGGCGAATGCCATGAAGAGCCGTATAAGCCATTTCAAGATTGGGGTTTTTAACATATGAAATATAGTTATACAGTTTTATGATCTGAGCATAGTTTTTCTTGAATATAAACTACACAAAACAGAAATATGTGATAGTGAGATTTACAGTTGACAATACAATGCAGTACAACTTTAATTTGGGGAGACAGCTTATCAAGATAGATATCATAAAAAGTCTGATGGGCAATGTTTCTTTTTCCCTTTGGTTTATTTTAGCTGAACAGAGAAAACAAAGGAATCTTCTCTTCCAAATTATAAGAGAAACAACATTTTTCAATGCAACCTTTGTAGATACAATATTTCAAGCATTAAGAACTGTTCTTGGCTAGAAAGAAGTCAGTGTTGAAAAAGCCTGGATGAATTTAATGCCACACTGATGCCCCGCTGCCTGAAATTGCACCCTCTGACTCAAGACTTAGCTGGTGATAAGAAATTTGAATGCAGTAGAGGGTGCTTTTTCTAAAAGACGATTATGTGCAAAACAAAGGCAAAAGGATTTCCATTATAAGTGGAACACTGTTGCTATATAGCAATAGAGATGTTTGGGATTACAGCAGCCCCAAAGCATGATTTCCTATGTGAAGGATGACAGCACCAGGTCTGGGTAGACCACTGTTTCAATAGACAAGGTTCTCCGAACACTAAAGGGAGGACAGTAACTTGGATTTGCATGATAACTTAAAACAACTTTTCAAACATGAAGGGTAGAAATACCTATGAGTACTGGGAGAATTTTATGAGTTTTAAATTCAGAAGCTACTGATTTTAGGACCCATTCACGTTGAGTGAAGGCGTGAAAGATTATTCATTGACATATAGAAAACACTGTCTGACCTGACTGTGTTATGGACACATCCGGGCACTTGGTAATGATGATGAGTAATGAAGCAGAAAAGGTAAAAATGCAACAACACGCTAGCACTGAGAGACGCGTGACCCTAGGCAAAGACTGGAAGGCATCGCATAAGCCTGGGCTACTTGAAGAAAGGCGTGTTAGATCTGTGAGGGAAGCCAGTTCCATCCCTGGCACCACAACTCAGCAGGGACAGAATGGACTAGTACATTATTGCCAATTTCTCCTGACACCTAGGTGGGTAGGCGGTGGGGACTGTGGCCAAAGAAGAATACAAGACCTACTCCTTAAACAGACCCTTCCGCGAAGAATGAATGACGAAATGGCAAAGTTGCTGGGTAAGCTGGCATGTTCAGAGAACCTTAGAAGTGCTGGAAGCATAAGCTGTGAAATTTGAACCACTGGGATTGTTCTCTCAGAACAGAGAAGATTGGCCACATGGTTAAAATTATGATTTCCTTTTAACACTAGTAAGTTTTGAATCACATTAATAAGACATATGTATATCATATCCATGAAAAGGTGTGTATGAAAATGTATAGTTCAGTGAATTTTCACAGTGTGGATATATTATAGCCAGACAACTAAGTTACAGATCAAACCAATACCCAACAATCTTTTAATCATCTTCTCCCAAATAAACCACTATTCTGTGGTTTTTTTTTAAGATTATAACATGATTGCATCATTTCTCCTTTCCACCTTTCCAAACCACCCCATATATTCCCCACTTACTCTTCTTCAAATTTATGTTCTTCTCATTAATTACATACTGTTACATGCATATATATACATATATGCATATCCATAAATACTACCTTCATAATGCTTTTTTTGTGAATATGTTTTCAATGATGGCCATTGGGCATTGAACAAAAAACTTAATGGGAATGATCACATCTCCCACTCTGAGCATCCTTTAGTTATCTGCAGATCTATGAATCAGGCTGAAGCCCCATGGCCTTCTCCCATACACTTTGGCAAGCCCATTGCTGTTGTCCTTGTTAGGCTCAGGTTTAGGCAGTCATGTTGGTGAGACTCCAACAACAATTACCACAGGATATCCTCTGGCTCCTACAATCCTTCCTTGCTCTCCTATGCAATGTTCTCTGATCATTAGATTTGGGAGCTGTTATGCAGATGTACCTAGTGGGACTGGGCTCTTTAACCCCATATCTTGATTGCTGTAACCATCTTTAAAGGTATCTAGTATGGGATAATGATTTTGTACACTGTAAAAATTTGTCACTCGTAATGGTTTAATAAAATTGGTTTAATAACATACTGATTGGCCAGTAAACAGGCAGGAAGTATAGGCAGAGCAACAGACTAGAAAAATTCTGGGACCGGTTTTATCCCGTCTTGCTGAACATAGCGGACAATGAGGACTACTGAGAACTCAAGAACAATGGCAATGGGTTTTTGATCCTACTGCACATATTGGCTTTGTGGAAGCCTAGGCAGTTTGGATGCTCACCTTACTAGATCTGGATGGAGGTGGGTGGGCCTTGGACTTCCCACAGGGCAGGGAACCAGGATCGCTCTTTGGGCTGACGAGGGAGAGGGACTTGATTGAGGGAGGGGGAGGGAAATGGGAGGAGGCGGTGGGGAAGAGACAGAAATCTTAAATAAATAAATAAGACATCACAAAAAAAATTTTTAAAAAAAAAGATGGATGGAGATAGAGACAGAGACCCACAATGGAGCACTGGACTGAGCTCCCAAGGTCCCAATGAGGAGCAGATGGAGGGAGAACACGAGCAAGGATGTCAGGACCACGGGTGGTGCACCCACCCACTGAGACAGTGGGGGCTGATCTATTGGGAGCTCACCAAGGCCAGCTGGACTGTGACTGAAAAAGCAA
>NW_026067899.1:5642886-5692172 GCF_014885135.2 Alexandromys fortis
TCTCTGTCTCTCTCTTTCTGTGTGTGTGTGTGTGTGTATGTGCATGTTGTGTTAGGGAAACAATACTTATTTTCCTTATATGTATATGAAGTTAAATCAACACCACTCTTTACTACACTATTCTATGTATGCAACTTCTTATAATCAGTTTCAGAATGAATTCTTGAATATCTAGACATGTCTCTACAATTGTCAGTGTTCTGTTATGATAGATTGTTTGATTTGTCTGTCATCGGATGATTTTATAGCTTTAAAATAAGTCTTTGTGTCTGAAACCATTAGTCCTTTCTTGTCAACGTTGTAACTTTTATTGTTCTTGACTATTTACTACTGTTTAAGTTTATAGCTCGTTTGCCTGTTATATACAACACAAACAATGTTATATAGAGATTTTACTTGGAATTGCAGTGCATGAGCAGAATAGTTTGGAATAAGTGCCAGGAAGTAAAGCAAAGGTTTTACAATTACACAGAGAGAGACATGTACACACACACAAGCACACACATATGAAAGATCTCAAAAACATAGCCTCACTTTACAAACTAAGGAATTAAGAAGAGAACAATAAATGAATTTCAGAGCTAGCAGGAGGGGAAACTACTAAATAAGAACAGATAAGCAAAACTAACATGCACTGATGCAGAAAATTAAATGAAAACTGAAGAAAGCCAATTGAATCTTAAAGTTGTTTTCTTCAAGCTACATAAGTACTCTAATTTTATATTATATTTAATCTTGGAGACAGTTTCATTACCCTCCTCTGTCTGCTCACTCATTTTGAATGCAAGCATTTAAAAGTTAGTTTGAAATCTCAAAAAATAAATAAATATGTGATATTTACCTGAAATAGTAATATATCTGTCAATTGATCTTGCAAGTATAGCATATTTATCTTTTGGCATACTGATTTTTGTTTGAAATTGTCAATACAGAGTTCATATCACCATAACATCTTTTACCCACAACTTTGTCATTTAAATTTGAACACATCTTTTTAGGCTTCCTATTTTTGCAGCTATTATACTAATCTGTTTCATTTAGGTTTTGTCATATGTGGAAATGGTATTATTCTTTCTGTGCTAATAGACAACCCAATTGTTCCACCCTGTCATCTTATGTTTTACAGTAAGTGGTTCAATTGGCCCTACTTGGTATTCCTAAAATAAACACACATTAAAATGATTTTACCTTCTCTTTTTCAAATTTATGAATTTGAACATCATTAAATCCTAGCAGTTAATGGCACATCTATGACTTCTTTCTAATTACATTTCCAGTATATTAGACATAACGTATTGTTAAAAAAAACCAATGTCATAATGTCTTTCATTTTCAGATTGAATAAAATAAAATTCAGATTTTATTACATGGAAAGTAAATAACCAACCTTTTCTGCTCAAATTAGGGGAAAAAAGCCTTTATATTTTCTTATTATGCCATGTTGCTTCCTCAAGTAAACTATATATGTGTATATACACACACACATATATATACATATATATGTATATATATATATGCCTTGCCACATTTTATTGTACAATAAAATGTGCATGTGTCTCCCTCTATTTAATTAATATTTTTATTCTACATGGAAAAGAGTTATTTTTCTTCTAAGGAAATGTTGACCACTCCCACAAACTCTTGGCCTGATTGCATTGTTGGTTGTAAAAGCTACTTCTCTCCTTTTTCTTCCTTCATCAAGGAGTCCAGGTTTTGATGAGATTGTCTAGGTGGTGGGACTTGGTGTAGGGTTAGCCTATCAGTGGTCACATCATTAAAAACCTGACTTCCTGTCCCAGCAGCTGTCTAATAATATTGGCTCCTGAGTTAATGATGGGATTAGGTCCCCACCGCCACACACCTTTCTGGATTTTGTTGTCGATGTTGTTTGCTTGTTTTGGTGGCTGGAGCTTGAAGAGGTCTTGAGGCTGTGTCAGAATTGCTGCAAGCTCATGCGTTCATCTTTCCTATTGTATGTAGAAACCAGTTTCCTTGGAGTTGCTCACCATGAGAAGTTTGCTCTTAAATCCTTTTGTCCTCTTTTTTGTAAGGATGGCTAAGACATGGAGTGAGATAGGAATGTCTGATTTAGGGCTGAGCACTCTACAGGCTTTCATTTTCTGCACCTTGGCCACTTGGTGGAGTCTCTGTGTGAGTCCTGCTTACTGCTAGGAAAAGCTTCTCTGATGAAGGTTGAGAGATGCTCTGATTTGTGAGCATAGCAACATTAGAAGCCAGTTTGATTCTATGTTCATTATGTGTACAGTATTCTCAGTATTCTGTCTGCATGTATGCCTGTGGCCAGAAGAGGGCACCAGATCTCATTACAGATGGCTGTGAGCCACCATGTGGTTGCTGGGAATTGAACTCAGGACCTCTGGAAGAACAGTCAGTGCTCTTAACCTCTGAGCCATCTCTCCAGCTGATTCTATGTTCATTTAGCAGAATAATAGTATTGACTTCCTCCCTACAGTGCAGGACTCAACTATCCAGAGAAATTTTACAAAATACAAATGATGTGTCAATGTGTCTTATTATTGATTAGATATGCAGAAAATGACAGAAGTTTTTGGAAAATCAGACTCAGTTTTTAATGTGGAGAGCATATAATGATTGTGTGGTTACATTTGCAGCATTTGGAGTTGGTATGAGCTTATTAAAGCAACCTGGACCAGCCTTCAGTTCCTTGACCAAACTCTTCACTTGACTGAATCACAATCCACTCACGAATTTCACCTCCTCATTTTTTCCAACTTCATTTACATCTTATCAAATTTTTCTTCCTTTGTTTTCAGAAGGAGTCCTGATCCTAGAATGATGGAATCGGTGATCTGTAATTCCCAGTGTTTCTGTAACGACACTTGAGGGAACTGTCCTGGGCACACCATGCTCCCTGCTGGACTAGTTTCTGAATTTTTAAACTCAAGATTCTTGGTAAAGTTAGTCCTTTAAGGCTTTCCATGGCTTCGCTAATGGAAAATGGACAGACTCCTACATCACTGAAAATTACATTAGGACTGAAATTATATTAAATATTAAACACTACCCATCTAGTCACACTGACTCCAGCAAAAATAATAGAAAATAAATTTGAAGTTAAAACATAATGAGCCTGGTTTTATTGGTGATTGCAATCCCAGAAGAGCAATTCTGAGTGATGAAAATCACCAGTAAAGCAAGAGAAATAAATATTTGCTTGAGAAACAAGAAGTACCTCAAGGAGGATTCAGCAGGGTAGCCACAGTGACTTCTGTTTGTCTTGTCTCTCTGAGTGTTCAAAGAGAAGCTGTGGGGTCCACTGCTCTGCAAATAGGTTCATTCAAGGTTACACAGAGAGAGGTTTTGATTCAGTTACGGCTGGACTCCAAGGCTTCAATGGTCAAACTAATTTTATTTTATTTTATTTTATTTTATTTATTTTTTGTTGGTTCTTTTATTTTGTTTTGCCACAGAAGGTGAACTTCCATTCATTCGCAGGTGCCTCATCTCGCTATCTCAGATCTAGACGGTGATGTCCAGTCTCACCAAATGCTGCAAAGAACTTTCTCTGAGTGGAGAGTAGTGGAAGTAGCAATATTCACGCTGCCTCAGTTAGGGGTAGAAGACTTATAAAAGCTATGTAAAGTTGGCAAAGGAACAACTGGAGCTAAAAAATGATCTGGAAAAGACAGTTGCTCTGGTAATAGGTGTCAAAACCTTGGGCATGGTGTTTTCCTCTGTAATCCCAGAAGGCACCAAGGATGGGTTCGGGTATGAGGCTAGCTTAGACTACATAATGAGACCCTGTCTAGTAAACAATAATAATATATGCAGCAATATTTTATTACAGATATATTAATGTAATCTGTGTTTGCCCAGAAACTCCTGGGATACACTAAGTATTTCTACTTTTGGTTTATTAATGAATAAAATAAATTTATTTGTTGATTTTTTCATTTAGTGCTTAAAACAGCTAAATCTGTCCCTGTGCCATCATTTTATAATAATTTTATACTGCTACACCCTTAGTATTTGGGAATCTTAGCACTTATTCTTGTCTAGCATGTCCACTCAACATCCCTAGTAATCAATTTTGCAGAAAAAAAAACTCACAGGTAGAAATTCCAGCAGACCATGCTGATGGTCATTTTTACCAAAGCCAACAATTTTACCCACATGTCCCTTGGTTGTTTTTATATAGCCTTTGCACATGCTCATTAATTTTTCAGTATGTTATGCACTTTTCATGCAAAATAAAATTTGAGGTGGTAAACTAAAACACAATTTATGTTAAATGTTGTGAAATAAATTTGTAAATCAGCCAAGGCAGAATGCTGAGTAGATATAAATAAATCAGGGAAAAAATGAACAACACAATAATTGCTTTTCAGGTCATTTTAAGATTTGTCTTTTTATATCTAAGTCACAATAAGGCTGGAAACTCTGTTACTGCCACAAAAGAAAGCTGTTTCTTCTTATTGTCTCTATTGGGTGGTATTTAGAAAATGGATACAAAACTGGCTTACATTTCTGTCTTAGGAAAGGTTAGGAGGGGTTCTCTTTTCAACACTGCACTCTGCAATCCCAATGGGCCGAGAGGGTTATTATGTTCTTCCAGCTCTTACATTTCTAAGATGTCAGCTGCCTTAGGAAAGTAGTTGGAAGAGGCCACTGTCGTTCTCCTTGATAAAGAGAAATTCCTGGGAGAGGCCTGCCCTAGCTGGTGCTGGACAACCACGCAAAAGGCAGCTAGTTGGGGACAGAAAGTAAAGAATGAAGAACTGGAACCTCAAAATACTAGTAAACGAGTCAGGCACCTCTGGACAAATCACCCCACTGTTACATAACATCCACTGTTCACTGTATGGTAAATCAGCATAGCACCTCACTGCGTATACACAAGCTTCTGCTTTTCTCTGCAGTTAAGTGTTAAAGCCCTGGATCTTGTTCCACAGGCACCATAGATTTGCTCAAGTTTTCCAGAATTTCAAAATGCAAACTGAAGCCTGAAACTGACATTAGGATAGAATGGTTCATGGGTTATGGCCTGCAGATCAGGGCACAGACCTTAGAAAAAGTATATTTGAAGTTACTAGTCATTCTGGGATAACATGTTTTCACCATGTGCCTTTATGTTAGCAGGTAATATGCTCACTGAATGTCTGTACTGACAACTGCCCAGTCTAAGGTCAAGGCTGTCATCACTTTTACCCTTTTTGCGATTTAAAAGATCCCTGTCTTGTATGATGAGACTCTTGTATGATCTTTTAAACCAGTCTCGGAATGGTTAGGTTAGCTGGGTTTTGAATCTAAAGAACCGGAGATGCGTTCATTGGGGGGAAAAAGTATTCTGTGTTTTTCCAAGGGTCTGAGCTACAGTTATCATGGTGTAATGTTTCCCAACAAAGGAGAAAGTGTATAACCCTTAAGGAGCATCTCTGCTCAGCTGTGATAAATGATGTCTGAGGAGCATAATCTGCATCTGTCCTAGTGACTTAATCTTGTTGTAGTTCTGACTAAAGGCAACTTAGGCAAGATAAACTTTATTTTATCTTGCAGACTCCAGGCCCTCATCAAGAGAGAGCAAGGCAAGAACTCAAGGCAGGCATGTGAAGTGGCAACCATGGAGGAGCATGGCTCACTGGCTCATGCTTGGCTTGAGTTTTAGTACAACCCAGATCCACTTGCCTAGGCATAATGCCATACACAGTGTGCTCCCCCCATACCATCATCAGTTATGGCAACCTATCTCCGACGTAGCCCCATGCCAATCTAATATGGGCCATCCCTCCACTGTGATTCTCTCGGATGACCCCAGGCTGTGCCAGATTGACAGCTGAAGTTACTAGAAGACTGACAAATTCACTGGTACTTAGGTAAGTACTGCTGTTGAGGCTTCAAAATAACCGAGTAATTGACATCTTGGCTTATCATGGGACAAAGGAATTAGGGAGGAAGAGGAAGGTCTTAGTGTGACTAATAAAACTCTGGAAGCAAATCCAAGAGCCCAAGGCCCTGGATTACTCACAAGCACTGGAGCATCCCTGAATTTAGCAGATGACACCACTTTGAATGTGAGCTGTACACATGCAATGTTAAAGATAAAACTTCAAAGGTACAAGGAAGAGTTTTAAACAATTGCTTCTAAACAAATGATTCCAGGGTGCTCCTGACAACTGCTGAGACCCCAGAAGAGCGGTCCCTCTGGTCTCAGTGCCCCTGGGGCTCAGAAATGGTGGGGTGGGACCCAGATACCGCTGCTGAGTTCTCAGATAAGCAGTCCCTCTGGTCTCAGTGCCCCTGGGGCTCAGAAATGGTAAGGTGGGACCCAGATACCGCTGCTGAGTTCTCAGATAAGCAGTCCCTCTGGTCTCAGGGACCCTGGGGCTCAGAAATGGTAGGGTGGTAGTAGCATGTTTTCCACATTTCTCTTCACTCTCTAAGTGCATTTTCAGCTTTTTCTTCCTCACTCTTAGAATATTGGAAATCATTACCATTGCAACAACGCGCACTTTTGTACCATTATAAATACTGACATTTATTCTTAATGACTCGGTGTGGAAGCCAAAAAGCAATTACAATCGATTATATGTAGAAAGTTCTTTTTGTTATAATTATAGCATTTGTAGAAGTCCTGAGATCTGAAGCTCTCTTTGCCTTTGAAGGTAAATTCTCAATTATTAGTCAAATGCAAAATACAAATTTTGAAAGCAAGTTTCGTAATAATATTAAGAAATGTCTCAAATATGCCATTCTTTTTTTTTCCCCTTTAGGATCCAATATAAAAATTCTTTTATGCTTTCAAAGACTCACCCCCCCCCCAAGTACAGCAAAGATTTTCTTTTATTCTGACTTCTCCAAACAAATTACCTTACTAAAATGAAATTTTAACATTGATTTAATACCTATTCCTTTTAGCTTACCTGGAACTTCAAAATATTCTTTTCCTGAAGCCCTTCAAAACCAATGCTTCCTATCAAAGTAGTTTTAAACAACCTAGTATATCTATGCTGTTATTTCTTATCAACGTATTTATTTCACTTTCCTTATCTTTTTATGACTGTGTTAAGAGAGCAGGCTTATTATCAAGAAAGAATGAGTATGTATTATTTTCTTTGTATTATTCTCTAAACACTAATCTTCATTTCTCAACAAATATGGACTCTCCATACTTTATGCTTCATAATAAATTTTTATAGACCGAAGTTCATTATTGAAATTTCATTAGCCAAAGCTTCATAATCACTTCTGGAATTGTCTAGTTTACTTTTTAAGTTTTTTTAAATATATGTATGTGTCCATGTGTGAGACTGCATACGCATATGTGTAGAGAGCCTCAAAGTCCAGAAGACGATATCAGATCCCCTGGAGTTGGAATTACAAACATTTGTGAGCCAACTGGCCTAGGCACTTAGAATCAAACTTGAGTCCTCTGTGAATGTAATGCTTATTCCTAACAATTGAGCTACCTCTCCAGCCCTGAGTCCTCCACTTTTTATCCCCTGTTGTATTTTCTATTTATTCTTTGAATATAGAGTCATATTTGTCTCTACCATCTATGCAACTGTAGACAGTGTCTGCTATATGGTTTTCTGTGTGCAGTATTGCTGTATGTATAGCACAATATATGGCACATAGGTAGGCACCTCAAAAATACCTGTTTATGGGAAGTAGCAACAAACTTTATTCCTGCTGCTGATGGGGAAATATAGATAGATAGATAGATAGATAGGTAGATAGATAGATAGATAGATAGATAGATAGATAGATAGATAGATAGATGTCCTGAGATGCAACCGAGTACGCAATAACATTTATCGTGGATGTCTGTTATTCTTGATGTTCCTTATTTTATTTTTCTCCAGGATTGAAGTGAGACAAAACTGGTTGCCATGAGATTGCTGTTGACCCTAAATGTCCAATAGAATCTTCTTTTTTGCTGTATTCATTGCTATAATTTGGAAAAGACACACCTTGCAGAATTTCTTAGGTGTTTGTATAAACTAAGTATGAAGCTACTTCAATGTCAAAAAGAACAGGCACAAGGAGCCAGGATATTTAGAAAAACATTGCTAAGGCTGTTTCTGAATGAGGTTAACTTTTGAATCTGTAGGTTGACACAGCAAATAGCCCTCCCTGGTCTGGGATGCCCTCACCTAAAATGCTGGGTGATGAACAAGAAAACATGCATCTATCTTAGAATAAAAGAATGAACATCTAGCTGAGGCTTTTTTCTTCCCCTGCCATTACTTGTGGGTTCAAACTGGAAAACTACCTTCAAGTCTCCTAGGCATCTAGCTTACACAGATCACAAGGCCTACCAGCTTCCTGGCTTTGTTAACTTCTTCGCTTAGTTTAAAAATAAGACTTTGCTATGTAGCCCAGGCTATGGTAAAAATCAGTATTCTCCTGTACCAACATCATTAGTGATAGGATTAAACTTGTACCACTATACCATGCCTTAATTTGAAATGCTATTATTTTCAGTGTTGGGAATTAAACTCTGTCCCTTGTGCCTACTAGACAGATTTGCTACCACCATTCTGAATCTATAGTCCTAGACTATTAGTTTTAGATTGGAAAAAATCAAATACATAAATTTAACCATTGAAAAATGATGGGTGTGACTATTAACCCACTAAAATTATACAGAAGTTTGTCTGAGTGGCATACAAGGCATTTCCAAACACCAGGGGGCAGTAGAGTATTTTTCATGTTTAAAATACAACTTCTGAGTTCTTAATTTAAAATTTTCAATCACTCACATTTAGAAAATGCCACTATACAGATTTTTGGAGAATATGTTGAGGAAGTCCATTAATAAATAATATTTATAAATCAGAGGCATTACAAGAGCATTAAATTTGAGTTCACTCTCTATAATGTAAATGATTCGCAGCTACACATAGCTGCTAATTACCTTGTTAGTCAGACATATTCATCACTGCAGAATGATTTTTGGATACCACAGCCAAAGGTAACGTAAAACCATATCTTCTGAGAAGATGTGCCAGAAAAATAAATGAGCCAGAAAAGTTTGGTGTCAGCAAAGAAAAGTGAAAAGTAAAATTTCCAAAAAAAAAAAAAAAAAAAAAAAAAAAAAAAAAAAAAAAAAAAAAAAAAAAAAAAAATCTGAACACTCACTCGCCTTAAGTCCTGTCATGGAAGGGATTTCTTCTGTGTGTTATACAAAGTCTTCATGTGTCCATATTACAAAGTGATGTCATAAATTATCAGAGGGGCCAGTATTTCAAGTAAATGGAGTACTGAATTTTAAGACATCATGGGGCATCAAGTAGCTATCATAGAACCATTTCCAATTTTCTTGTTTTGTTGTTAAACTGTGAAAGATAAAACAAAAGAAACAATGAATCAGGAGGACACCGTGTGATGGGTTGGACTACTCCCATGTACTTCTACAGGGTATTTTATTCCTGCAAGATGCTCTTATAATTAGTTGACCCTAGCGGGGTCATTTCAGGGTAAGAGCAAAGAATCTAAAGTCAAATTTAGGCCTATGAAAGAGTGAATGAGATGAAAAAAATGTCACACAGAGGCTATTTAGGAGAAAAAAAGACAGGAGATGCAGGAGTCCATAGAAGATCAAACGCTGTTTCTTGCATCATTTCCTAAAGAATTGATGGGCTGTTTCACAAACCTTGTGAAACAAAATATCAAGTTTGCTGGGTTTGTACAGGTAACCTTTTTCTGTAGAGATAGTGCATAGCATATCTGCAGTTGAATGGAAGAATTTTGAAATCAAGATAGATGGGAAAAGTGATTCAAGGAAGTGCCACCAAAAATGCATAAAGGAATCGAAAAGAGAGAAAAAACTCCATGGAGAAGCACAGGATCTCACATTAATGGGATTGGGGGGCGGGTATCAGTTTGGGAGAAAAAAAAAACTGAGTGATCAGTCCAAGAAAACCCGCAACATTGTTCTCAAGGCCTTCTATTTCTTCTCCATTCCATACTCCATTCCACGTACCATTGTCAGGAGAGTCTCTGTGAAGAAAAATGTGTCCTCTAAAACTTAGATTTTAGACTACCTTATCAACACTTATTAGGCGGAGCCCTATAAGCTGACAGCGTTCGGTACTTTTAGAATTATTCTTGCACATGTCTGTTTGTACCAAGACCAGAAATATTCAGAGAGGCCGCAATGCAGCATCACTCATACCATTTTTAAATATTTAGCACATCTGGGAATCTTCTTTATGGTTGCTACTCATGATACATAATTTATTTGACCCCTTTCTCCAGCATTTCCAGAGACCTCGTTTTACTCTGCTCTAAGTTCCTAGGAAGCGTGCTTAATTGTGATGTGATATCATTATTCCCTTTAAGCTGTTCATCTTGGTTTGACTCCAAACGTATATATATGGAGGTAAATCCCTGATTCTACTTTTGCTCTAATTCTTCTGCAATAAACCGCAGAGCTGTAGCGAATTATAATTAAGTAATTATAATTCAAAAAAAAGCCCAGTGTTGGGGCAATCATTTAAAATCTATACCTTTGGATGAGGGTGCACTATCATCTTTCCAGGTAGTGAAATGAGTGCAATAATTAGTTTTGCTATTTGCTCCTATTGCTCAGCAGACAAAGAGGACAAAACCACTTGTAGGTTTCTAAGAAGCTGATACCTGTGACACAAAAAGAGGCATGTTCTCAGATTCCTTGGGAACTGTCTTGTGGGAGGAAGATCTCAGTCAAGTAAGTAATGACAGCATTGCTAGAAATCAGAACAGGCTATGTGAACGCTTGCAACTGGTTTTGGTAACTGCAACCAAAGGAATCCACCAACTCTTAAATATGCCTGGTAACAACAGCTGGAGGGAGATACAGCGGGAGACATGACAACCAGATGATATTGGAAGAGGTAGCTGTCTCACAAGTGTTGACTAATTCCTCCAAGCTATATAATATGCAGAAGAAAAACGAATCATTTACGTTCTGCTGTGAACTTGTCGAAATGATGAATTTTGACAATAATCCATTGGGTTCCAGCTTGTCTGAAGTTTCTGTGTTTCTGCTTCAGGCAGAGACGCTGACAGAACTGTAGCTGTGTGACTGAGATGCTAACTTCGGAAAACTGTAGGGACTAGATAAAGCCTAGGAAGAATGTTCTCAGGGGCAAAACAAGACCATAAGGATGGAGAAGTATGGGTGGTGTCCAAGAGACCATTTGCTCAAGCCCTGTTTCAAATGCTGTTTCTTTAGTAGCTAACTGACATATAGAGAACGTTGGAAAAACTACGAAGTGGTAAAATCTGATGTAAACTGAGTCTTGTGTCTCTGTTTATCATTGCCATACTTTCCAGGTTCCTGTCTCACCATAGCAGTTAACTTTGCACTCTAGCCCAGATTTGCTGTGCAAAGGGGCCACCGGACTGCCCCCTGCCCCACCCCCTCAACCCTGGAACATTCCATTCTGGACTCACTATGGATTCTTGGAAGATTTGTTCCATGCTGCAGCTGCAATTCCGATGGATGGGTCTCAAAGGACCTTCTCGTTTTTGAAAGGAAAAAATAGCCATCTTGTCTGTGAGAATGGCTGACAGAGATCCTTTGTCTAGAGAGCTTCCTGAAGATCAGGGGGACTGTGAAAGGCCAGCTAGGGTTTCTCAGGCTACAATTATAACTGCAATGTTATATAACAAGGCACAAGACAGATCGTGCTCTGGCAGCCTTTCTAGACATTCCCCTCATCCTGCTCAGGTGGAAAGACAGGGAATGCCATCTCCTTAATGTCTTTCCTTGGGTAAGTGTTCTGTAATATAAGTAATTCCACATTGTTTTTCATTAACAGTTTAGACAAAGCCAGTGATCCTTGTAAGATGTAGGACACTAGAAGCTCTATATTTGCTGATCACTTTATTTAAAATTGTACATTGATTATTTTTAATTTGTTTTTTAAGTCAAAACATGAGCATAGTTTAGGACCTTAGACTTTCATTAAACTCTCATTCTTCCTGAATACTCTTTCAATTATTTTAGCTGTCATTTAGCTTGAAATTAATCAAGTTCTATTTTATCTTATCAATGTACACGTGATGCATTGATGCTGACCTCTGCTGACCCATAGCTTCTGACAGTATCCCACCATTTTCTAAGGTGAAAATTGATCATCATCATGTTTCTTCTCTTTTCAGGCAAACACACCGTCAACGAGGCAGAAAATGCCTGGTTCCATCCATAGTGGCTAAATTCGCAGTTATGATTCTTTTAAACAAAAAAAAAAAATCGTGTGTGTGTGTGTGTATGTGTGTGTGTATGAATTAATATTAGAAGGGATTCTAATTTATTTTTAATTGAACTCTTAATTTTCTCCTGCTTTAAATTGTTCTGAGGAGTATACTTTTTCTATTACCTGAGCTGTGTATCCTCTAAAAAGGTGATGTATCTGGTCCATCCATTCTGATTATTAGGAAGCAATCCCTACACTTCCTGTGTGCAACACACCTATTGGATCATGGGTACTTGCTTTATTGAGCGCCATACTTACTTCTTAGGAAAGCCTTCTTAGGAAAGCCTGCTTGTCTAAAGTTTCCCCCTATGCTCAGGAACTTGTGTGTTTGCTTCTCCCTGGACATAACCCATTTTATAATAACTTCTTAAGTAAGAATGGACATGAGATCTTTTCATTGTTTTTCTTGTGCTATACATTTTTCTCCACTCCCTCCCTTCTTCCCTCTCCCCTTCTACCTGAGATATTTTAAATCAAGCAAAATGGATTTTTGAGACATTCCGCCTGAAAGAATCTGTGTTCTTTTGTGTTGACTAGTGGCTTGGCTTGGTATGAACACTAGATTGGAAATAATTTTCTTTAGGAATTTGAACATACCCATCTATGTTCCTGTGGATTTCCATACCAATACTGACAGATCTCAAGCCAATCCCCTGATCTTTTAATCTACAGTTTTATTAGAATAATAAATTGTGCTTTTCCAGTTATTTTTCTGGTTTTATTTCAAAAATTCATATTATATGTAATTTCTTTCCACCTCTCCTGTATTTTTCCTTATTTTTAGATTTGTTTATTTTATTTCAAATTATGAGTGTTTGCATGTGTGCCTATATGTGCATATATGTGTACCACATGCATGCTTGGTGACTTCAGAGGCCAAAGGAGGGTGTTGGATCCTTTAGAATTGGAGTTTTAGGTGATGATGAGCCAACATATGACTGCTGAAAACTGAACATCTCTCTTCTGTAGGGCAAAAAATGCTCCAAAACCCTGAGCCTTCACTTTAGCCATCCTCTCCTCATATTCTCCAAATAATGTAGGGACAGAGGCCCAACTGACTGTCTCTTGTCCCCAAGTAAAGCAAATGAAGCTTCCAGTACTGGATTGGGGTTGCATCAATTGTGTTGTAGCCAAAGGGGACCCATAGGAATCCCCCCCAAAAAATCCAGCTGCTACCAGGGAAACAGGTTTCTCTCCACAAACTGTCAGAAAGACCCTACTGCTGAAGAAAACAGTCACACAACTCACTGAGAGTGGGGAAGTAAGTAAGTGCCTACATAGAGCCTTCATCCCTCTGTTCTGGTGTCTTTGGCAAAGGAGGGTACTCTATACATTAATAAAAGAGAAATATTATAAAGACCAAGCCAGCCCCAAACTCATAATTCTATGGTGGTGTCCTGCCTGCCAGATATGCTATGGCAGTGGTGACACTAAGCCTGTGGAAGGAACCAACCAATATCTGATGTGCCCTAAGGCCTGCCTCTTGAGATGAAACCCATACCCCCAAAAGATTGGGTGACCAAGAACCAGAACTAGGTAGCCCAGGGAACTAGGGTAAAACCAAATAATACTAATCTAAAAAGCAAACAAATACCCAAAACAAGCAAGCAAACATAGTTATAAAATGACTCATAATGACATTCTGATATACACATAGATCAGTGCTTGGTTATGCCATCGCCAAAGAAGAATCCTTTGCAGCAACTGGGAACAAATACAGAGAACCACAGCCAGACATTAGGCAGAGAGAGAGAGAAAGAGAGAGACTTTGGAACACTCAGCCCTAAACAGGATGTCTCTATCAAATACCTCCTCTCCCAGGGCTGAGGAAATTCTGCAAAAGAGGAGGCAGAAAAGAGTATAATAGGAGCCAGAATGGATGGAGAACACCAAGAAAACCAGGCCCTGAAAATCAACATAATCAAAACTCTTATGAACTCCCAGAGACTGAGACAGCATGCACAGTGCTCCTTTGTGCATACATCATGGCTTCCAGTTTAGTGATTTTATGTGATTCCTGAGTGGGAGAAGGAATGATTCTCTGATTCTTTTGCCTACCTGTAGACTTTTTTTCCCCTTCTGCTTGATTCTCTAATCTAATTACAACACATTGGTTTTTATTTTTTCTTGTTATATTTTATTTTGTTGTATTTTATCATTCTCTCTTAGAAACTCATTCTTTTCTAATCAGAGACAAATGAGGGGTGGATCAGAATGGAAGGGAAGATGGGGAGGAGTATGGAGGAGTAGAGGGAGGGGAAACCATAGCCAAGATCTATTATCTGAAAAGATATATATTTCCAATAAAATGGAAAGGATGACATTATCCAATGTCTCATGAGAGTATACAGTCATGATGCCTCCTGATTCTTGAGGCTGACTCAGATGTGCAGCTCCTCAGATTTCTGCCCCACAAAGGGGACGTCTGTCATTTCAGATTGCTTATGAACTTCCTTTTTTTTTTACCTCCAATGATTCAGAGATTTTTAGTACATGTGCTTCTGTGTTTTTATTCACTGACATTCTGAAGGCATTCTTCAGATTATAGCAGTGGCTATAATGTTCTGGTCACTGTGCTTATGGGTGAGGGTGAGAGAACCCATCCTTGTGAATTTGAAGGCATTGTCTTCTGTTTACCTGGTAACCACTTGACCCTTCATTTTCTTACGTTTGTACTAATTATCTGAGAATTTCATACAATGTATTTGAATGATTTCACTATCTTATTAAAGTCATCAAATGCCAGCGTCACTTGGCTTACATTGTGGTACATGTCATGTACATGAGAGAAAGTCCTTGTAATTGCCCTTGTAAAATTCAAAACATGACAACTAGAATTCTCAACCCTAAGTGAGAAAATTGCCACAAAGGGAAGAATTGTTTTATTTCCAAGAACATTTTCCATAAGCTGTTTTCAATCAAGCCTTTTATCTTTGACTATGTTTATTAACCCAGATTCAAAAACTTTATGATGAAAAGTTTCTAGAGTGTGTACTTGTCATTTTAAATTGACTGCAGGAGAAGTTGACAGGGAAGATTGGGATTAAACTTCTGGTAGCCTAAAGATTCTTTGAAAATGTTCTGTTTGTAGCACCCTGGCTTGCCCAGTTGCACTGTGACCAAATTTTTGCAAAGGGAAGCATATAGCTGTATAAAGAGAAACCCAACTTGATTCTCACCAGTATTACTTTCTGAAGATAATAAAGTCTTGGTGTTCCTTTGCTTTGCTTGACTGAATCATTTGTTATGAGTCTGGTGTGTTGCAATCCATATACATGGCATGAGTGTTATAGAGGTTTCATAGTTTCACTGAGAATATGGTTAGGAGATTATGGTTATGAAATCTCCTTGAAAAATTTAATATAGCAATTGTTTTCGGCTGGTATTTTATCTAAACAAAATAAGGTTGTTGAAGAAAAGGAAACAGATCCATTGAAATGACTCAGTGGGAAGGGAAGGCACACGTGCAACCTAACTTGATGACAAGAATTCTGTTACCAGAACCCAGATACAGGAACGAGAAAACTGACTCCCACCAATTGTGTCCTGATACCATGGTGTGCAGAGATGTGTGTGTGTGTGTGTGTGTGTGTGTGTGTGTTTGTGTGTGTGTATGCACATACACTCATGCAGGGATAAATAAGTAAATAAAAGTAAATGGAAACAACTATATATTTTGAAAAACTAATGATTTAACAGAACTAATAAAACCCCTACTGCTTACACTCACCTATCTGAATTCATCACCTTATAATTCCAAATCATGTAAGAGAAATGTTTTATCATGTATCGGGATGTTTTGTTTGCAGGTACATTAGACATCCTGGAGGCAGGGATAATCCAGAAGGAGAGACAACAGATATGAGTAAGTTTAATTCTTTGGAACATTGTGGTCCTTCTCAAACCCTAACTCTTTGAGAGACACAAACTCTTCTGTCTTTAAGTTACTGTTATGTTAGGAGATTTAATGGTGTAATATGACTTGTGTACATGGCATGAACATGTCAACAATTCGACATATACACAGGCAACAAAAATAGAACTTCCAATAAGTTGCAAGATGCAACTTATCAATTATGTTTTATATTTTATTTTTATCACTTCGAGTCCTTTGGGCCTCTTCCAAGTGTGTCTGGGAAGTACTTGCAGCTGGTTGTTGGACATGTAATTGAAACTGGAATGCATTGTGGTTAGAAACACTTTGAACCTGAGCTTAAGACAGGCTGATGTACGCTGCAGTCTGATTCTGAGGATTAAGGCAATATTATAAAGCCAAGGAAGGCTTGAAACAGCTCAAAAATCCTAGATGAAAAGAAATTTCCCCTTCAAGTGTTTAATATATTTCCTAACTTTAAATATTTAATTTATATTTCTTGTAATTTTCTTTAGAGATTTTGTCCACATTTAGAAGACTTTTGGAAACTCTGAGATAACATGATTATTGGTTATATATCTTAGGGGTTCTGTGAAAATGGAATTAGTTTAAAATCTTTTCCAATGTATGGTTAATGGTATAGTTTCTGCCTAACTATTATATGGCTATTCGAGTAGCTAAAATTGCCAGCAGGTTGTCCTTTCATATCTGAGAATCTGAGATTTAGGCTGTTTACATTGTTCTCTCTGCTATCAACAAGTTTTACTGCCTTATTCACTGGTCAGGCCCACATCCCAACAAGTACAGAACATAGGACATGGCTGAAGATTGTGATAAGGTTTTCTTGAAGCAATGCCAAGAAGCTCAAGCTTATAAACAGAATTGTTTATAGAATTCTATGCACATAAAAAAGCATAATAAGAAGTCAACACTGGGTTTGTTTGCAAAGTCTTCAACCATGGAAGTCATCCCTAGCGATATTTCAGATTTCACCTTGAAAATCAATTAGCATTTGTAAAAAGTCTTGTGAATTGTGAAGAATTATACATTCTGTGGTCGGCAATGTAGTTCCGTGGTATGGCACTTGGCACTATAGCATGAGTGAGGATGTGGATTGAACCTCCTACATTTCCAAATAAAAAGAGACAAAATGCCAACACCCAGGAAAACATGTGTGTACAGTACAATTTATAATTTCTTCATGCTTAAAAGCTATTGTCCTGGTTTTTGACAACAGTCCAAAAGCAGTATGTATTCTTTATCATCCCTCAACAAGGATAAAAAGGATACTGACTAGGCAGAGTGGACTCCTATCAATTTATGTTGAGAAAACGACTTCTTTCTTGTATTGTTAATTGAGAGTAATTCAGAACATTTGTGAGGTTACACTGTAGTGTTTTGACATCTGAATTCATTGTGAAAATAGTCAAACTAATTAACACATCCATCACTTCATAAACATCTCAGTGTGTGAGAGAGAGTTTTAAAAATATGTTCTAGGAAATTTGAAAATACGCAATATTTCATTGACTTGGTTAGTATATAGTACAGCGTGTCACCAAAGCTTATTGCTTCAGCATAACTGAAATACCTGCACACTTTGGGTGGCATCTTCATTGTCCCTCCTCTCCCACTGCAGCTTCTACAAAACCCATTGCTAAGGTCGATGTTGATGCTTCCACATATGGATGAGATCACTCCAGCGATTATCTTTCTGGGTGTGGCTTAGTTCCTATAGTGTTACAAGCAATCGTTCACACTCTGCACATCACAGAAAGTTCTCCTCTTACGGCCCTGTAGCTTTCTAGTGTGAGCATATTCCTAATTTTCTTCATCCATTGGTGATAGTTGGACTTCTGCAGCTAGGAAACGAAAGCAGCCTGTGAGTAATACTTAATTATACATGATGTATCAATTTCAATTCCTTTGGATTTTTACCCAGAAATAACAATAGCAGATCCTATTATAACACTATTTTTAATATTCTGAGAACTTCCATACACCTTTCCACAATAGCTACACTAATTTACTTTCCAACCAACTATATAGAGCTGTTCTACTTTCTGCACCTCCATCAGAGTTTTTATTATCATTTTTGAAATAATTACATATTGTTTATTTTTAATAAAAATATGACTCCATCATTTCCATGATCCCTTCCTCCCTCCATATCTACCTCCCATTCTACTCTCTCAGATTCATGCCTTCATTTCCTTTGTTACTGTTACATATTTGTATGTTTGTATAAATTCATAAATACACACACACATACAACTTGCTAAGACCAAATATCTTTACTAGTATGCATATGATAACATACAGAGCTGGCCACTTCATATTGGATACCAAACTTAAGAGATTCACTTCTATGGAAAACCATGTTTTCTGCTTTCAGAAGTTTCTAGATGTAGACAGTTTTTTGTCAATGGTGGCCCTGGTAAGATTTCCTTCTCCACAATAGAGAACCTATCAGAGTAGATACTGTTCAGAACCTATTTAGGCAGACATATTGCGGCGGTATCAAAGATATCATTTCCCTGTTGCTTCTAGGAGATTTGACCTCAGAACTACTGGTTCCCTGGCTCTTGCAAGCTTCCCCCGCCCCCTTTCTAGTACATTCCCTGAGCCTGAGGGGCAAGAGTTGTATTGTGGTTGTATCCTATGGGAGCTTGGAAGCCCACAAACAGTTGTTCTCTGAATTTATTGAGTAACGACTTTCTATAATTGTTTCTGTCTCTTACAAAGACAAGTTTCTTTGATTAGGACTAAGAGACACATTTATATGAGGGTATAAGGATACATATTTAGACTGTATCTAGGAACTATGCTGGATTAGTAAAGTGTGAAATAGGTTCTCCTTTATGATAAACGACCTCACTAGCCTTGAGTAGTTGGCTAGGTTTCCAGTACCAGATACAGTTTCTCTCCTGGAGATAGGATTTTAAGTCCAATTAGACAACTATTGGTTATCACCAAGATTTGAGTGAAACCATTGTGATTCATAGAAAACACAATTGGACCGGACTATTGGGTATTTCCCTCCCTTGGCAGATTACATAGGATCTCCTGATACTATGAAAGGTAGTCTTTAGGTTAGATCCAACTCAGATCCTCCAAATCCTCTAATCAAATGCACGGTGTCTTCAGTCTTTGAAAAGCAACTAAGAGCAGCAGCAAAAGAATGGTTTTGAGACTCAGTAGCTGATGTGGTATGGAGAAAAGAATCCTCTGTTAGGGACAGAAGTCGGAGGTCTTCTGTTGGATCTTTCTTGCACATGATATACAGGTTGTTAGGAGTGGCAGCAAAAGTTTAGATGGAAAAGAGACATTGATCACATAATTAACTCTTTTTTAAATGTGTTTTTAATTAAAATGTAATTACATTTTTTTTCTCCCTCTAAATCTTCCCATATACATCCTTCATCCTCCCTCTCTCCCTCCTCTCAAATTTATGGTATCTACTTTAAACTGTGAATATATATATATACATATATATATGTGTGTGTGTGTGTGTGTGTGTGTGTGTGTTCCTAAGTATATGTATACAACCTTCTCAGTTCTTATAATATTACTTGGGGTTTTATTTTTTTGATTTTAAGATTGACCATTTGGTATTGGATTAACAAACTGGGAACTATTCCCTGGACAAGGCAGTATTTCTCCCACTCTCAACTTTCCTTAGTTAACTGTAGTTCTTTGTCTAAGGTTAGAGCCCCATGAGATTTCCCTCATCCTTGTTAGCAAATCTATTGATGTGGATGGGATTCCTGTCTTGTACAGGCAGTCATCTTGGGGAAACTTGACGGGTGTAGCTTCTCTAGCATGTCTAGGAGACAAAATCTCAAAGAAAACTTCTTCTGGCTCTTACAATCTTCCCATCCCTTCTTCTGTTATGATTCCTGAGATTTGGATTCAGGAGTTGGGCTATAGGTTTATCAGTTGGGGTTAGGCACAAAAAAGTCACTTGCTCTATTCAGTTTGATTGGCTTTTTCTTCTCTGATGGTCTCTGTCTGTTGAAAAGAGAAATTTCTTTGATAACAAATGAGACGTACATTTACCTATTGGTATAAAGATACGCATTAATAATGCAGTTAAGAATTATACTCATTTAGTAAAGTGGTATTTGTAGATTCTCCTCCGAGAGGCATGACTGAGCAAGACCTCTGTAGCTGCCTATGTTCTAAGTACCAGGCATGATTGCCTTCCTGTTGGATGGGTCTGAACCAGTTAAAGAGCTGTTTATTATCACTAGGCTATGCATGCCACAATTGCACTCTCAGGTTTATCCTCCAATGTTGGACATTATTATGGCTCACAGGCATCACACCTGTGTAGGACTATTGGTTGCTTCGCTCAGTTGGGAGCCTGTGAGACAACTATGGGACTGTGAAAGCTAGTACTCAGCGAAAACGCTTTCATGTCAGATCCAGCAGGGAGCTCCCGGTCTTGTTTCTGAAGTATATGATATCCCCAGCATTAGAGACTTATGTTCCACTTCTGGGAGACAGCCAATGACAAAAAAAAAAAAAATAGTCTATACTGCCGAGGTACTTTCCTGAACAACCCTGAATAGCAACTCGAAAGTGAGTTTCTCATGCCCATTATTTGTATTATTATTGATGATAATCTGTACTTCTTTAGGAAATAACTCTCCGCACAGATGGGAAATTTGCATTAACACTGTAAATGTCTACACATTTTTTTCTGTGTTATTTTAGGGAAACAGATATAATATGATTCCTTATGACTTTTTAAGATATACAAAATAAGTTCTAAATACATAAGGATACCAATAAATTCAGGTGAAGTTACAGAAGACAAGAATGGGGAAGTCCGAGGCATAGTTTTGAAATAAGAATATACTTGCATTTGGTAGAGTTAATTGGTATTTTGCTGTGTTTATTTCTACACACAGATATATAAATTCTGGGGTGGTAAGATAGATCAAAAAGAAGTCCGGATACATCTGCATTTCTGATACTGACATGTTTATATTATAAAAAAATCCTTTGTTTATAGGGGCTATAAGAAAAGTACTATTCTCATGTCAGGGATTGTTTAAAATATTATGCTTTTTTTTGATAAGGCAAAGCACATAGGTCCACAGATTCTGTATTTTTAATATATGCTGAAGAAAAGTAACTTAGAAAATATAATAAGATGGCTCATTTTATATTTTAACAAGATAAGGTCCAAAACAAGATGTATATCCAAGTCCACTTTTTACATTTCCTTTTGCTGAGAAAAATGGAAAGATGGTTTAGCATATTCCTAAGAATATAATACATGTAGGAATAATTCAGATAGTACCATTATCCGACAGTGTTAGCAGGGTGTTTGTTTTAGAACAAGTAAAAGTTTCTATGTGGCAATATAGATCCAGTACAAAGTGTTTCTATTTTACTTGGTTTTTCAGATCACAAGTTTGCAGCTGCATGCTTTTCACACAGTATAGAGAACTGTCCCTGTTTATGCTCCTATCAAGTAACTTATTTAACCTTTGCGATATTGAGGGCTTAGTATTTTTTGAGAATTTCATGCAAATTTTGTTTTGAGCAAGTACACACCTTGCTGTTTACCCTCTAATGCCTCATTTTCCCCTTCCAACAAATTACCCTTCACATTTCATGTTCTTCTCTCTGTCATCTGTCGTTTTTCTTAATCCTGTAGGTCCATTCTGTGCTGTATGACAATATTACAGGGGGGTTCTCCAAATCACCATCAATCCTCCATCACTCCTCAGATAGAAGTAAGTTTCTTGAGTTTCTCCCAGAACTGTTCTTGGATTTTGGTTGCCTTGATCTTGTAAAAGGCCTGCCATTGAAGTTACAGTGCTGTGCACTCATGTGTATCACAGTCTTGTAATATATTGACAAGGAGTATATCACTGCAGATGTCCACCACTTCTGAATCTTTTATTTCTGCCCCTTTCCCATAATGATTCCTGAGCTGTAGCAGGAGGGGACATGATACCTACCCCCTTTTAAAGAAAAGTACTTTAAATGCTCTTATACCCGGTGCGTTGAACAGTCATGGATTTCTTTGATGAGGGTTGAGAAAAGCACTGATCTATGTTTGTAAAGATAGGAACTTACTTAGAGTGTAGTTTATTACTATGCCAATTTTGCATAATAAAATAATAAAGGTTCTCTTCTAGGGTTCTGTGATCTAACTGGGAACTGGTCTGAGGCCCAGTTAAAAATGCCAGCTATAAATTCTGTCTTGTGGATTGGGTTCTTTGTCCAATCATAAAGTGGTTGCATATTCCAGTAACACTTGTGCCATTTGTACCACTATACAAAAGAATATATATCTTGCCCAGACACCCAGACAGTTATTCTTGTAGCTTGGAGGGTTTACATAGGACTCTCCAGCACCATTAAAGCTAACCAGTAGGAACAAAACTTCCAAAGTCAATACCAGATTTATTTCTGTTGACCGAGGTTTCTGTCCTCCCTGATCCTGTAGCTGTTTAGTCCCAAAAAAAAAAAAAAAATACACAGAGGTCTACACTAACATAAACTGGTTGGCCTATTAGCTCAGGCTTCTTACTAGTAATTCTTACATATTAACCCATAATTCTTGTCTGTGTTAGCCATGTGGCTTGGTACCTTTCATCAGCGAGGCATTTTCATCTGCATCTCTATGTCTGGGTGATGACTACAGACTGCCGTTTCCTCTTCCCAGAATTCTCCTGTTCTCGTTGCCCCACCTCTACTTCCTGCCTGGTTGTTCCACCTACACTTCCTGCCTGGATACTAGCCAATAATCATTTTATTAAAACTAATAAAAGTGACAGGATAAAAGACCATTGTCCGAGAGCACATCCTGATTCAAGTATGTGGTGCCTTCAGCAATAAAATCTGCAATCAAATTCTGAGGGGCAACCAAAAGAAATAACCTTGGTCTATAAAGTTGGGAATTGTGTCTATAGAACCTGATGGACAACTTAAATACTGGTAGCTCATAGTCGCCACTGTGCATTATGAAAGCTTATGATACTTGAGGAAGGCATTTTCTCTCCATTATAGGATTATTCCATTCCAACTCCCTTAACACACACACACACACACACACACACATGCACACACGTGCTTCTACAACAATAATTTTCCATATGGTGTTTGCCTATGTCTAGAATTTTTAAATCAGCATTGTTAGACTTCCCTTATGTTTGAATGTACTAAAAGACACACAAAGTCACTTTGGTGAGAGTGGAAGACTGTCCAAAGAAAAGCTGTCTGCATTAGGAAATGTATTTGCTGTGACACTATGAAACCTGGGCAAGAGAAGCTGGAAATCCATGTGCCGGATTTGAGGAATAAAATCAAATGGATGTTTGGCATTGCAAAATTGCAACTTCCATCTTTTAGGTATGACAATAGTACTGGGTTAAATTCCATAAAATGTTTTTAACTCATAAAGGTATGCTGATCAAGTTTTTGAATAGAATGTTATGATAAATATGAACAAAATAAGATTATACAATGAATGGTCTATGCTATGTTAAAAAATCTTTCCATCTCTGCCCTGGTTTAAAAAAAAAAAAACAGTCTAGAACGTCTTCGCTATATTCCTCAAACCAAGATGTAGAGCATGCCACATTTTGAATACACAGATAAGTTTCTTCTGCACTTCCTATTCCACTAGCCAGCGAGGGACACAAATACACGGTGCTCTTAGTCTTCCAATCAAGTCTTTCTCTCTTTTTTTTTTGACGTTTTTATTTATTTTTTCATTGATTTTTTATTGAGCTCTACATTTTTCTCTGCTCCCCTCCCTGCCTCTCCCCTCCCCTTCAGCCCTCCCCCAAGGTCCCCACAAACCCAATGTACTCAGGAGATCTTGTCTTTTTCTACTTCCCATGTAGATTAAATCTATGTATCTCTCTCTTAGTGTCCTCAGCCAATAAGTCTTTCTTAAGCAGCTGCACACCTGCACAGAGCAGCATCCACAGTCATGTTCAGGTTTCCATGCTGAAGGCTGGCAGTCTGTCACAGGCTAACATTGAGCCCATTATGTTCTATTGGCAATCAAAGCATGGCAGGGAAACTTTCCTGAAGGCCAGGACTCCGAGTTTGCTGTCCTCCTCCACTGTCTCTTTCCCCTTTTCACACACTCCAGGGACACACAAACACAAGGCAGCCCCACCCTGCTCTTGTTCTTCTCCCAGGCTTTGAATCCTTTACTCCTTCACCTCCTTGCCCAGTGTTTTCTCTCGCTGTCTCTTCACTAAATCCCACTCCCATTTGTCTGACTGGCTCCTTCCCAGGCTGCAGGAGGATGCAAAGCCACTGCTGAAGCTGTTATTGCCTCTGCAGCTGGGTCTCTGTCAATATCACCCGCCCACGCTTATTGGGCTTCTAGAGTCACAGGCTGGCCAGGCTAGAGGAGTGGGGGAGTGGCCAAGAGAAGGGAGGGGGGGGAAGCAAAGGAAACAAAAACAGCTACCAGGCTTGTTGGGTATCTGTCTGTAGGTGGTCTCTGGGTCTGTGACTGTGGAACCACCCAGGTGGCTGAGTATCTAGCTGGCAGCAGCTGGGGTTAGTGAGCACAGCACAACAAACCTCCTGAGCAGAGAGATCTGAGAAGAAAGAGAAGCCCAGGAGAGCAAAGAGCTCTCAGGAGCCTTGCTTCTGGGGCTCTTGCTGGGGCTCCGGTGAAGATTATCATTTGGCAGAAAGTAAGTGCATTCTTTTTCTCCTTTTTCTCGTAGTGACAATTCCACTATGTGGCTAGCTCACGACTGTGCCCTGCGTTTATGTCCCACTCTACCTGCCGACCCTCTGATCAGTCTTTGGGAAATGATAGAGAACAGAAAGAGCGTTAAAATCTAGATCAGAACTAACAGCTGCAAGGTAGGTGTTTTCTCTGCATATGTGGTTAGTTATCTCACCCAACCAGGTGAACTGAAGCTGAGAGATGCTCTGTTACTGTAAAATTTCTAGAAACCCCTAAATGCAATGGTTAAAATAGACGTTACGGGAGGTTATGTGAGTTTCGATTATACTGTTAAGGAATCCAGTCTCTGTATTTTGGCTAATTTTGTGCATGTAAGAGTAGAACTTTGAATGTGACAACATCAGTAATAGAGGAGAGGAAACATGTTATTGAAAATGATGTCTTTATTTTGAACAGCTTGGAGTTTAGCATATTTGGTTCAACGTGGCTTATGTTTTGTTCATTGTATTGTTTCTGTTTCCCAAACACTTTTTTTTCAGGGTCTGTTTTCATTTTAAAGTGTTGATGATGTTATTCTGGTGATGTTATCTTTAAGACTTGGGTCAGTGTCAGATCAGTACTGATGCTGAATCCATGCAGAATTCTCAGCTGATGGACCCTGTCAATGTGCCATGTAGATGCTGGCTAGGAAAATCTGAAATACAAGTGTAGCAGTATTTTGGTGGATATTTGGGGAGAACTTAGAGAACAGTAGGAGGGCCCTGCTGTGGGGTGATCACAGTTATGGCTCCATGCCTGCCATGGCTATCTCTAAGGCTAGGGCTACTGCTACTTTTGCAACCAACACAGCCAACCCCCTCGAGGAGTACTGGCCTTCTTCCTTTCCTATAGGCTCCCTCCTCTCACTTTATGACTGACTCCTGCTTTCATACTATAAATAATAACTTCCTGCATTATTGGGCTGCCCCATAATGGAACTAGAATCTCAATCATAAAATTTTGGAGATGTAATTTGGAGATGAATAAAGCTTTATTTCAATTTTGCACGACAAAATTAGCTACTAATATTTAACTTGATTGCAGCTTTGTAAATGATACATCACAAATTTCTGCCAAGGACGAATAAAGGCAATATGGCTTGGTTTAGGAAAGCAATCATATGTGTAACTGTTGGTTACACAAGGAGGTTGTCTCTGTTTTTGTCTTCATCACTAGTGTGTCTCATTTGAAGTGCAGCACTATGAGAAAAGGGAGTCTTTGGACATGTCTTTCTAGAATGATGAGAGGGAGTGAAAGTCAAGTATGTCTCTCAGCAAGGGTAAACCTGGAAGTGTGTTATGACCTGTGAGAGGTGACCCTTTGCAAATGAGAGCCAGACATACTGTAACAGCCTTGGGGATTCCGACTTCTTCTCTTTTAAATTTAAAATTTTGCTTTTGCTGTGTACTTTTGCTTTCTGGGTGAGAAGAATCAAGAGTAGGAAATAGATGGTGGGGAATTGATTCACTATAGCCATTAATATGGGTGTAATCAAGTTTCGGCAAAAAAAAAAAAAAACCCAGCTACAGAAATCCATCAAGCCTTGCAGGACACCAAGGGGTACCATGAGCCTCCCCTTTACGTGTGGATGTGTTTAAAATAATAGCATCAACTGAAACTGCCCATGAGGCTCTGGAAAAGAGGCTTGCAAGCCTTGGATAACATATTGAGGACCTGTGCACTATTGCAACTTGTCAGTCTCACTGTAGAACTGGAGGAATGATTAAACACTTGGCACCTGGACATTCTGTCTCCTGATTCTCATGTGATAAAGACATGGACAAGGTAGTTGATATATACTGTGAGTGAATTTGTCAAAAGGAGGTGAAGTCATGTCTCATCAGAGTAGAAATGTAGAGTCAATCCTTTGCCCAAGCTTTCCTTGGATACAAATTATGCTAATGTTCCCAACTCTAGACCTCACTGGACTAAGCTCTAGATGGCAAAGCAGTACTCGGAGATTCACCCCCAAGTCTCTCTCCACTCCTTAAACTTTGTCTTCAAAGCTTATGGCAGAAACATTAGTGCCAAAGAGACATTCTTTAAAAAAAACATTTTTAATTTTTGAAATTATAATACTGTCACATCATTTTACCCTTTTGTTTACCCCATTCCTCACTGTACTGCTTTTCCCCCACCCCATTGCTCTCTCACAAATTCGTGGCTTCTATTTCTTTCATTGTTGTTGTATTTCTGTGAGTGTGACCTTTTATTTCCATGAGCTGATATCAGAGTGAATCACTGTGAGACTATCTACTCCTCCTCTCCCCCTCCACTGGCTATCTACAAAGATGCCATTTTTTCTCATGTGAAATTAATTTGTAGAAACAGACATCATTTCCCTTGCCTTATTCTACTCTTCTGCACCTCCTCTGCAATTTAATACCAACTACAAAAAGTCTCACCTCCCAAACAATGAACGATGGAGCCTTTGGCTTTGAAGAGAATGTTGCCATATGATGGTTCGTTCTGGTTCATAAGGAAAAAAAATGTGATGCCACATGAGTATATGGAGAATATAATTTAACTGGGGCAAAAGATTTAACACAACCGAGAAATATCCACAACAACCATCATATAAATACCATGAAAAGTCAGAAGAAGAATATGATCTTTTCTTAATTAGACCAAGTAAAATATTTCTCTGTGATAATGGGAGAGGGGGAGCTTATTTCTATAATTATTTTTATAATCAAGACATTTGCTTTCAGCCTAGAACATTAGATGTTGAGTCTTTGGGGATCATAATCCTGGATGAATTATCAGTGTCCAGTGGAATATTCCATACTTTGTACTTGAAATGCCGAGAGAAAAACTTCTAGTTCTGTACCCTCTCCGTCTCAGTCTTCCCAGTGTCCACATGGCCTGCACCACTGATTAACTTGTGGAAATAAGTCTCATTTTCTCTGCCGCAGTCCTCGTCTGTATTTCTTGGGTGATATAGTTACAGGATGCAACTCCGGCTCTGGTCCATGGCTACTATCTTCTCCTGACTTTATAGCCCTTTATAGTCATGGTTTTGCTCAGTGCAAAGTGAAATTAGAAACTAATTTATGGTCATTTGCCAAAGTTGTTTTAAAAGTTTCTCTGTTATTGTTCTCCAATTTGAGAAGGCTGGGCATCCATTGTGTTTAGTTGTTTTCATGTTTGAAAACCTAGAGAGGCTTTTGGGGACTCATGGATCCTAGAAGATCAGACAGACTAGGGAATTGTAAAGAGAAGTAAGGAGGCAATTCCCAAAGGCCGTCAGGCCTTCAGGAAATGTCACAGTTCTGGTTCTAAGAAGAACATTTCGTAGATCTAGTGGCATTTAAAACTCTTGTCCAAAAGGTCTTAGGGTTCCTGGGTACTGTGCAAGCTCCATTCATTACTGGATTCCCTTTGTATTTCTCTAACAGAGACAAGAATGCATTCCTCCCCCTTGAGGTCGTAGGTGGCCTCTGGCCAGCTTCTTCTGGCCGAGGGTCCAACAGATGAGGCTTGTAAGAGTATTTGTTTCTGAAAGCGTTTGGATTTTCCCAGCATACTTGTTTTGTAGACCAGACTAGCACGGAATGAGAGCTTTCACCATCTCAGTGGGAGACCTTTATAGGGAACCATGTAATTGGCCTAGAAAAGTTCAAGTGGATGTTAATCACGTGAAGCAGCGTTCATTCTGGTACCCAGGGTCCTCCCTTAATTCCACTGTCTGGATAGTTTTGAAAGTTCACTACGTTGAAACCCACCTTCTTTCACAGACTTGCTCACAGTGTATCATCCAGGCATTCTAGTTCATATTTAATTTTCATTGGATTTTCCCCCTTTTTTAAAAAAAGATAGTTAGTCTTTGACAGTTTCCTAAATATATACAGTCCGTTTTGAGAACACTCACCTTCTATTGCAACTCCTATTCTCTTCCTTTTCCTATCAATTTCCCTCTTCCTTGTAATTCTCCTTCCCATCATTGTCACATCATTATTTTATTGTGTGTGTGTGTGTGTGTGTGTGTTGTGACTCACACCTTTAACCAAGGTTCTGTCTGTAAGGAAGCCTGTGAGGCAATCTCCTGAAGCATGATGAAATCACCAGGAGCTACACCACTGGAGAAAAATAAAAAGACTTCCCCATTTCTCAGCATCTATCAGCACCCAGTAGTTTCTCAGCTGCAATAGTATCTTTCTTTACATGAAATTAACTGGTAGAAATAATTCTAAATTTCTCTACCTTTTTCCTCTTCTATATTTCTTGGGTGATACAATACCAGGTAAGTAAAATCTCTCACGCATAACAGTAAATGATGGCTTCTTTGAGCTTGAGGAGAATGCTTTCATCTGATGCATGTAACATCTGGGACTGAATGTTTACAAGCCCTGTCTTGTGAACCCCGGTGCAGCAAACTATACCTGCTAAGAGTTCCTGATTTCAGCTGGGTGGTGGTGGGCCACGCCTTTAATCCCAGCACTCGGGAGGCAGAGGCAGGCAGATCTCTGTGAGTTCGAGGCCAGCCTGGTCTACAAGAGCTAGTTCCAGGACAAGTTCCAAAGCCACAGAGAAACCCTGTCTCAAAAAAAAAAAAAAAAAAAAAAAGAAAGGTTCCTGATTTCAGTGACCCTCTCATAACCATAGGGAATCTTACAGTCCTGTTCTACATCATCCGGCCCTAACATTCTTTTTGTCCCTTCTGTAATGTTTCTGAGCTTTGGAAGGGGTGATGCGAATGTTTTATGTAGTCATTTATTCTCAAGTGACACAGAATATATTCAGGGTATTATGGTCATAGATAGTCATCGTTTATTTACTTATTCTCTCTGAAGCTTGAGCAACCCTGGGTTTCTGTATTCAATATTATTTGCGGGAGAAGCAAGCCAGTTCTCTGATCCAGGATGAGAGTAACACCTATCTATAGTCACAAGATTCAATATTTAGAAAGTTTTATATCACATCTATCTAGCAAACAATAGTAGTGAGTGTTCTCCTAGGGTATATGATCTACCCATTAGACATGGGGATCTCTGGTAACAGGTATGCCTCCCCTCTTGTGGATCAAACCCATAATCTAACCATAAAGAATTGTTACTATGTAATAGTCTCCACTATTGTACCCATAGGTAGATCTTGCCAGTTAGGTCAAAATTATAGCATTCAAAATCTACCACTGGGAAAAAACTTCTGTGTTAGGGTATCCACTGCGATGAAGAGACAGCATGATTTTATTAAAAAAAAAAAAAAACCCTCTTACAAATAAAAAGCATTTCGTTGGGGTAGTTTCACTTTCAGTCCATTATCATGGTGTGTCATGGTGGTATACAGGAAGACATGATATTGGAGTTTAGAGGCAGTTGGGGCACTGGGGGTGACTTGATCGTATATGAGATCTCAAAATCTGCCTCTACAGTGACACATTTCATCCAACATGACAATACCTACTCCAACAAGGCCACACCTCCTAGTAGTGCCATTTTCTTTGATACCATGACTATTCCTACCAGATGCCTATCAAGCATCTTCTGTTGGCAGAGAGGAAGCTTTCACTTCATTTTGACATTGATTTTTCTGTGTTCTACAACCAAAGTATGTGTTGTTTTACAATAGTTTCCTACCATGTATTCTAGTGTGCCATCAAGAGTAATATAGTCTATGTTGCTTTAGGGGTTTCTGGCACCTTTTTGAGCAATAATTCTTAGCGTAGTTTCCCACATCTGGCACTGGTAGTGATCTCAAGTTTTTATCCTGTGTGCTCTTATAATTAACTTGACTCTGCTACTCAGACTGTGGGTGACATTAATCCCTCCTTCCTTTGTACAAGGCATATTCAAAGACCATCTATCCTGATTATAAAATTGACGCATTATAACTGGGTAACGGAGGAACACACTTTGATTCCCAATACTCAGAAGGCGGAGGCAGGTGAATATCTGAGTTTGAAGCTATCCTGTTCTATAGAGTAAATTTCAGTACAGCCAGGTCTAGGCAGATTTTTTCAATCCCAGCAATGCTTCCAAATAACTGCTCAGAAACTTAATATTAAATGTAAATGATTGGCTAATAGCTCAAGCATATTACTACCTAACTCTTACATTTAAATTATCCCATGTTTCTTATCTGCCCTCTGCCATTTGGCTCCTGGCTTGTTACCTCATTTTCTACATAGAGTGTGCCACTCTATATGTACAACATATAATAGAGTTCACTGTGTGGATACAACAACTTATATAGTGCAACTGTATATATATACATATACATATACATACATATATGTCACTGCATAATACAACATATAATATATTACCACTGTATGTATGTACAGCATATAATGCAGTGTTGTTCACAGCATAATGAGAAAATATTTATATATTTTAAAGCAATATATAGTGATTTTCATGAATGATTTTTCTCTGTCTTTGGTAGAATCCCTCAATGTTTAACACACAGATACTGAGAACTAGCCATATTCCAGGATCATTTATATGAAGAATTTTCTTTCCATTGCAATGGATTTTTTCTCACCTAATGTATCCTGATTACTATTTTCACTTCTTCTACTCCTCCCAGTTTCTTCCCACCTCTGGTCCCATACAGGTCTTTCCATTTCTGTCTCTCATTAGAAAACAAACAGGCTTCTAAGGGAAATAATAAAATACAAAATGATAAGACAATGTGGAATTTAAAATAGTTTGACTCCTAGAAATAGAGTGAATATGATGATTGCCTGAGGATGGGATTGTGGATTGCAGGAGTAATGATGTTGGCTAAAGCTTTCAAAATTTCAGTAAGGCAGGAAGAATGTTCCAAAGGTTTGCCCTATGGTACAGTAATTGCAATCAAAAATATTTCTGTGCATATATATTTCAAAATTGCCAAAAGATTATATGATAAACATTCTCCCTACTATGAGCACCTATAAGAAGTGGTGGATATGCTGCTTAGCTTGATTAAATCATTACAGAATATATTCTGTGTTAGCATTGCATTGTACCCTAAAATAATTGTTAATTCAATATAAAACAAACTTTAAAAATATATTAGTGTATTCTTACATTCTTCAAAAAAGTTTTTTTATTAATATTTTAATTTCCCAAGATGACACTTCCTCAGAGTATGTTGGCTAGTGGGAGAGCTGGTCCCGCCCTTTGTTGGAGAGCTACAGAATCCAATCGCCCGCCAGAGCAAAACTGGTCCTGCCGCGTGGCAGCGTCGATGGTGGCATGGACAATGAGCTTTGGAACTGTCTCTCATGGGTCCAGAGCACTGCCCTGCCTGTGGTGATGTGGGCGCAAGAGACCTAGCCCTGCCCTACTCTGGTCACTGCATGAATCTCTTCATCTAATGACATTTGGGAGGGGTGCGGGGGAGAAAGACTCATCCTCACTTAAGTGCTAGCCACTAGGAATTTTTACCATGCTGCAGTGAATATATGGATCACTCAAAATGGACTTGGTGCAGGGGACAGAAGAGAGGGGTGAACCTGGGAAGATTGGGAGTTGAGCACAATCGGGAAGCTTGATGTGAGATTCCCAAATAATCTATAAAAATAGAAAAAGAATGTGTTGGCGCAAACTGTCAGAGAATTAGGGGTTATACTGAAAAGTAGAATCTAAAGGTAAAATTACTTGACCTGGTTACAGAACAGCTGCAAAAAGAGTAGGTCCTAAGACAATGTGGCAAAGTCCATAGGTCAGGCTAGATGGATTGTCTGTGAGGGACAAGTTACAGACTGAGCATCAGTTACCTGCAGTAACCAGCCCAGAATCAATGCAAAGGAAAACACCAAAACGGAAGTAATCTTAGTCAAGTTATCCTATAGTCTGAAAATTTCACAGTTTGACATTTCGATGTCTAAATTTTGACAATCCATACTGACTGCAAATTGTGTTACCATAAAGAAAAAAGGAAGTTCATACTTTGATCTCAAGTGTGTCACAGTGCCTCCCTGCACATGCCAGTCAGTCAAAGACCGTTCATTGAGCTAAGTCTCCATTATGTCTCTATAGAGTTTCACCATTAAAATTATTGATTATGTTAATTTCATTCCAGGCTTCTCAAAATCTTATTAACTTCAATCATCTTTCCTTGTAAGCATCTGCTTTCCAAAATCAATGATTCTATATTTCATAGAGTCCCATTTAAAAATGAGGAAAAGATCGGTGCCCTGAATATGATCACTTGGCTATACTCTGTGGGGAAAATGGATTCTAGTCAGAGAGATTTGAGAGGAAAGAATGTACCAGCGGGTGCAGCTGCGAGTCATCCTGGAAGGCAGTGAAGATGAAATACAAGCTACGATGCATCTACTAAGTGCAGCAAGGCAGCCACAACCAAAGAAGATGTCAGTCTAAATTGACCATTAAATGGCTAAATTGATTAGCAGTTAGCTTCCTGTATTCTCAAAAATTTATAACCTATTCAATGCTTGCTTCCCTCTGACTTTCACCTATGCCAGTGTCTGGAGTAAATCTAGTTTAACATATTATGGTAGACTTATAATTCTCATTGTTTAAAAAAACAATTATTTGAATGGCACTGGAGTAATAGCTTGATGCATTGCCAGTGTCTGATGCTTAACACTACTCAATCAAAATAGTTGGACAACTATTAAATGAGAAATAGTTTTATAATATTATGCTGCATGAAATTGGCATCTAAGCATCCACCTTTAATTGATGCACTAACTCTGTGGTTTTCTTTTTCCTTATTCTTCATTTGTGTGATTCATTGCTGTGCTCTATATCCTTATTTGCTGATCAAAAACTTTTTGCAGGTTTCCTGGAAATGGTCACATGTATATCCATATCAGATGTATACAAGTGGTATGTAGGACACTTCTCTGTCAAACTAATCTAAACCTTTGTTTCTTGGTGATTTCCCCCCATACCCATGAGTTTGCTGATTAATTATTTACATTCAGTACATTAAATTCTCCAAAATAGCAACATGCATGAAGAGGCATTGGGTGGTAACCTAAAAATCTCTGGAGATTTTAGCTGCTCTGCTTGGCTGCATTATTGCAGATTCTGCTCTAGATATCAACCTGAAAAAAATAGGGGTGAAATTAGGAATAAGAAAAAAAAAACATCGACTGCAACATTCCATTTTTTTCTTGTCCTCCACTGTTTCTGAGAGGATAAAACAGCAGTTGTGGGGCAGAGAATGCCACTGAAGCTGGTTTAACCTTGTGAGCTGAGTTTGGAGAAGCCTATCATTGGCCAAGTGATTGAGTGGACATTTAATTCATCATCTAAATCAGGTTCTTGTGGAAAATGAAAGAGGGTGTTGTTGATAGCTTTCTTCCACCGCTGGGGTCCAGTCAAACTATCACCAGCTACTGAGAACTTTTGGCTGTACTATTTGAAGGTAAATTAGGTCTCCCTAGGAAGAAGAAGAGAGAATAGAAGGAAAAGGATAAAGTGGCAAATAAACTAGACAAATATTAGTCATGGGGTAAGATGGAGGAGGTCCCCATGTGTTTAATTTCAAGCTTCAAGGCTTTAATGTCCAACATCTTCTGTTACCTGAATACCACTCTGAGCAGGTCATCATCAACCCAGTACTCAGAGAAGGAGGAACTGCAGCTGAGTGAAAGTGGATGCCTAAATAGGAGAAAAGAATGTGAATCTTATGGACCCAGGTGTTCTTAGTTATTTCATTCATTGACATTGGCTTATGGTTGATCCCTATTATTTGGTATGCTTATTGAGATGAAAACAAGAAGAAATCTAGTGATGTATGAGCTGTAGAGATGTGGGAAGACGTTTGAGTAGAGCATGGTTATCAATGTATCTTTTTGTCTGCAGTACGCATCGGATTCACCTCACCCAGAGCTGGTCTGGTTTGGACCACTGTTTCTTCATTCTTGATAGATAGGCCATGGAGAATTCTGAAGTCATTCAGGAGCTAAAAATCTCTTCGGCAATGCTGATGGGTCTGTGTCATTCCACAATACACTTGCCGAAACTTTCAGTTTGTCCTCTCCGAGGCGACAGGCTTTCTGAAACACAAACTGGAAACCTTACATTGACGGCACGTTGCTGAAGGTTCTGTGTCCATATCAAGTTAACATGGGTCATGAAGAGTTCAAAAAATACCAAGCATGGTGCATACTGTGTAACCTCAGTCACCTGATGTGTGTACACGTGCAGCACCCAGAGGGACACAGCAAGCTGAGCTGCACGTGGCTGGGTGACTGTACCTGGCTTCTTGTGTTTTGTTTCCTGTAATGCACATGCTACAAAATAAATAAAAGCTTTTTAAAGTTTAAAAAAAATACCTATTAGATTCAGTGATTGCAAACAGTAGAAATAATTTCTAATTTATGCAGAATGTTAAGTATGGACAGAAGATGGGAACCCTGCAGGCGTATGGGTATAGAATGTGGCAAGAATGAAGAAATATCCCGAGAGTACGTGGGGAACCTACCTGGTCCCATAAGCAGAATCTACTAGACCAGCAACTGCTAGCATACTAGCTGATGGGTCTTTCCTCCCTTTATGTCCTCATGAAGAATGAGAGCCTGGGAAAAAATCATGCAGCTGTCCAGGCCTGTCCCTTGGCTGCTCCGCGTGGAAATGAGGCTTGTTTCCTTTGGTTTTCTTTATGGGTATAATTTAAAAATATAATATATAAAGTATATGACAGTATGTCTAATTTTTGTGCCACTTAGGATTATTAAATTGATGAACAGTCTTTTGAAAAGGCTGGAAACCTTTAATGTAGCCAGAAATATTGCAGTATAATAATAAAAGGTAAGGTAGCAAACACATGTAACAGCAGACCCATGGAACCTAAAATAGAAATACTGCAATTTCAAGGCCAACCTGGGCTACTTAGTGAGAACTTGTGCAAAAATCATTTTGTTCTTTTAAAGTGAACAAGACTCTACTGTAGACACCTTCCTTTATTTTCAAATGTTCTCTGTGAGATGTTCTATTTCAATGGTGTGTTCCATGAAGTTAGAGTCGGGTAGGGCGAAAGAAATAATGAATAACAGATGTAAGCAATCTGGAAAGATGAAGCCAGGAAATGTGAACCACATTTGTTCCCAGTGTGATTAGGTTAATTATTGCCCAGGAAGTTAAGTTGGAAGCATTAGCCAAAATTTGCTGAAATTTCAAGGAACCTTAGAGAACAATAAGAGCTGTAAGTATATCAGCAGTGGCTTATGTTAAAGACAGAATAAAACAAAATAAAGTACTTGCTCTCAAGAGCAAGTACAAGAATTGAAATGAAGAAAGTTAAAGTAGCATTAAGGAGCTGAAGCCACAAGAAGACAAGAGTGCCAACTAAGTGTGCAATGATGGAGTGAACACCAGCCAACTTAGGAAGATGAAAGTCTGTTCTAGAAGATGGGCGTGACCATTTCCTGTTAGATGTAGGTCTGAGCAGCTGGATTCTTTCAGTATCCCCACATGAAAGGTTTTCTACCCTTGAGACTTACAGCCATTAAGGCACAATTGTGACAAATTTAGATTATGCTTGCAGTATCATTTGCTCCTTCTAAATCTGACGAGGAACTTCAAACCTAGAGAGATGTATGCAGTGATTTATATATAGACCAGGCTCATCCTCTACCCATTTCAAGCCTTGAAGCTGAGCACGGTACAAGAAAATAATAAAGCATTGGGTGTGGTTGAATGCAGGAAGGAAGGGAATATAAAGAGTCAAAACATTGATAATATGGTTGACCATTTCACTGGCTATCACAGGCTGCTTTTTATAGCTTGTTATTTCCATCATCATATTCAATTGTAATGAGTTAGAGGCAATTGTTACAAGAGGAAACAGAAGCAAACACTATGAAAATAGTAACAAGCTCGAAGTCCAATCAGAGAAGTAATATAAATAAAGTAGAAGAAAGCTCACCGCATTTTGGAAATTCTTCAAGAATGTCTTTGTATTGCAGTTGATCACTGTAATTTGATGTAACCAATATTATTGGTTACCCGTAAGGACTTACACTCTCTTCTGCATATTGTCTTTATAAATTTCAACATATTAGATGATTGTTTGGTTGGAAAAGATGAATAGGTATAAAAGACTACTCTTTAAAAAATAAAGTAATAATAAAGGATATAATAACTAGGGTAGTATATAACACCTGAAAGGTGTTGTCCTAAATGCTTTACATTTCTTACCATTGCTAACATTATCCTCACTTTTATCATTTCCACTTTGTAGCTGAGAAAGCCAACACATCAAGATGTGAAGTATCTTGTCTAAGATCAAAGACAAAGGATGTGTGTTCTATAAATTTCATAATCATTTACAAGTGCATAAATGCTATTTTAAAATAATAATAATACAGGACTGGAGAGATGGGTCAGTGGTTAAGAGCACGAGATTTTCTTCTAGAGAACCCAGGTTTAATTTCCAGTACCCACATGGCAGTTCACAATAGTCTGTAACTCCAATTAGAGGGAAGTCAGAGCCCTCTTCTTTCCTCTGTGATTACTGTACACATGTGGTACACAGAAATGCATTCAGGCAAAACGAACATCATCTTCTGATGTCCATACACACCCACACAAGCACCAGCACTTGTCACACACAAGTGCAGACACATACATACATCACACACAGACACATGAACACACACCAAATTCACACACATCACACACAGGCATGTGGGTACATACTTAAGCACATAAACACACAAACAAAGACACACATTTTAAAAAGTAAGAAAAAGAATTTCATCCATTTTTTTCCAACACATAATCCTTTGTTATAACCTGGTTTCAGTCATCTGTAAAATCATATACTATATATGCACTTGTTCTAATATTTATATATTTAGATTTGTACATAAAACACGTGCACATAAATAAAACTAACTTATCTTTATCAATATGCAGATCTGTATTTACAATTTCTCACTGAATTTCCACTTTTGGAAGTTTTTAGATGTATCACAAAGTTGAGAAGTCGAAAATCCTAAGAGTATTATCATATTCTCCTAATATTTGAAATAATATTTCCCATATTCCATAAAATCATAAATAATAGTAATCACTTTCAGCCAAATTTTATAACCCCCATCACAGCCTCTAGCCTGTACCCAGATGTCAACTATTAGGGTTTAGCCTTTTTAAAGGGAATCAGAGAGAACATTACCTCTTAGCTGCCACCTATTTTTGTTTTTAATTAATTATAAAAAAAAACTACTGTGGTTTGCAAAGCATAATAATTTATAGGAATCCTATCTACGAGTGCACTATATAGTTTGGAGGGCTACATCTGAGACATCCCAGCCCAGAGTCCTACATGCAAATGTTGCAACAACTTAGGCTGCCAAGGGTTCCTTAGGATGTGTCTCTGAACGGGAGTAAACACCCCGTGCACCCAGGACTTCTTTGATGCATATTTATTTATTAACTTATGTTACCAAGTGTTCCCCTGGGATGTGTCTCTGAATGTGAGCAATCACCCTGTGAATTCAGGACTTCCGTTATGTATATTTATTTTATTACATGGCGTGGAGATGTGCACATGTGTGCGTGTTTGGCATGTTTGTATGTGTGTGAGTACACATGTGTTTGCGTCATATACATGTGTGTTGCTAGAGATGGATACTGAGTGTTATCCTAGATTGCCCTCTACTTTATTTACCAAGAGGGGGGTCTCTCACTGAACCTAGAGATTGCATATTTGCCTAGACCAGCACTGCAATTAGAGGAAAGCCATCATTCCTGTGGGGATCTGCACTGTCTACACACTTGATTAACAAGCACTTGAGATGCTGAGACGTTTTTCCAGTCTCTCTATTTTAAATTTTTGTGTAAAATGCGTACATGCTTACTTTCAGAATCCTTTCAAGATTTTAAATTTACACCTTAGTTTTCCATTCAAATAATTAGGCCAGCCGGAAATGGATCTGGTTGTAAAAGTGCTGGAATCAAGTAAAGTGGCACTTTCTCAGTTCTGTATTTTGCCACATTTGTTCTCCAAACATGCAAAATGCAAAGAGAAAGCACCCCAAAACTATATAGAACTCTCCCAGTTGACGTAGTAAAAATATAGCAAATATCCAAACTTCCCAATATTGAACAAAAAGAGTAAAACCAGGACCACGTGAACTATTTCCCATAGTCCCAAATCTTTAATGGTATTGTGACCAGCAAGGAAAGATGAAAAAACAACTGGTGGAGGAATAAAATTGATGCAAGATGATTGACAGGGAAAATGGCCTCTGTCAGCAAAAATACTGGAGGAAAAAAATCACTTTCCATAATCATTCTTTGAATAACTTCAATTTTCCGCTCCAATTTGAAAGCCATGTCTCAATATCTATAGATCTACAACCCACCAAAGCTTAAAATTATGTTTAATGGTAATAACAAGAGTAGCACCGAGAAATATAAAATTGCTTGCTAGATAAAAAACCAACTTTAAATATTCTTACTTACATCTATGAGGGGAATAAGTCCTGGCTAAGTCCACAGCTGATATCAATAGGCTAAGCAGCTTCAGGGAGCGTGCATAATCCAAGATTTTAAATTTACAGCTTCGAGATACGAAACACAGAATGTTGGACACCAAACCTGGCGCTGTCGCTGCTGTGTCCCCCAAACTGCCAAAAAGTGCTGCAAAAACTTCTTCCTCCTGTAGAAATGGATTACCCAAGATCCTACCAATCTAAGAGCAAAACCTTAAACTGGTGCATGTGGCTGATTTCCCCCAAGCACATAGTTACTGGTACCTATATGAAACCAGGCAAATTGTTCTCCCAATTATCTAGTTCTTCCTTTTCACTTGTTGTTCAGGGAATCTTCTACCATGACAGAACTGCGAATTCCCTAAGTCCAAGTGCAAATCCGTGAACGTGGATTACATGATAGCAACCTCTTGTCCTCCTGTCCTTATTTGCGATTTCATTTAAGCTCACCCAAATGTAGATCTAAGCACAACTGAATTAGCATTGGTCTTCATCAATTACCTAGCTGTACCATAACACAGCAGTCATGTAAGAGACCAAGACACACCCACTCTTCTGTAAAATGATACTCACAAGAAAACTATTAAAGAAAATGAAATAAGTTAACATTCTTATCTCAAAATGATAGTCATTCAGCATGAGTGTCCGTAATTATGGTCACTGTAATATTTTGATAAATTTGTCCTTATTAAATTTTAAATTCAAGAACTTGGTTTTTTTCTGTGAGAATATACTCCACACCCTTTCTGATTCTCAGAGAAAAGGATTCCATTTTAATGAACAGTCTAAAATGTTATACAACTGCAGCTTGTCAAGAGTGCAGCTGTGAGTTGAATGTGATATTATTATTATCTCCCAAAGCTGACTCTAGCTATTCAATTTTTTAGAAAGGCCATTAATGGACAGATTAACTATTAATCTTTGTTTTCTTAGGCATTGATGCTGTATTAAGATAGCTCAACAGAAAGCATAGTGCTTGAAGCATATTATATAAATTTCCCACAGAAGTGCTTTTACTGAATTATGTTTAAATGATTAATAATTCAGTCTGCACTCTACCGTCTAAAAGTCAAGGGCCTGCCAGTTCCATTTGACAAATGTTTGCATTGCTTTGCTTGCTGTCCATTTGTTTCTCTAGTCAACAGTTTAGTATAGTTTCTTTCAGTGTCTGATTCACTGCTAAAAGAGTCATCAGGGATAAGTTGCTGCAAGGAGGGAGACAATGAGTCCCAATAAAGGCTACAAGGTGGCTCAAGGTTTCTGCAATCTGATTGAATCTAGTAGCATTTTAAGTTGCATATATATGAAGGATCCCAAATACTGAGAATTTTACCGATGTTCTCTGTTAGCTAAAAAAAATGAATTATTGTATTATTTTACCAAAAAACATACAGAAAAGGTAGGTTATGTTTGGACTGTGCAATAAGAAAATGGACTGGCAAACTGAATCTTGAGGTCTCAGTAAAGTGTGTCTAGACTATTTCCATTAATGGCGGCGTTGTATAAGGAGCTTGAATCATCTCCTTTGTGCTTAGTGCTAATAAATGCAATTTTAATATACACGGGTTTAATACTTTTGGCTAAGCCATCTATGTGCTTCTTTAGGATGGGTGTGGTGGAGTTGTAAATTCAGCTTACCGAATTCCTAATCCTTCGCTCTCAGCAAACCTTTTTATTCTGTGGTGCTGTACAAAAGTAAAAAATAAATAAAAAAAAATCTTAACATTTGATTGCTCCAAGATTATATGATATTGACATTATCAATCAGTGCTTGTATCCATTGCAAACATCTCACCCAACTATCAATAATTGCACGCTTCCTCTTGCTCCTTAAGCTAAGGCATGATGCCCACATCACCTCATTCAATTTTAGAAAACACTTTAATTTAAAAGCTAATCTGTTCTTCTATTGCCTCATTAATTCTAGTTTTTCCTCTGTGATAATACGGGAATCTAGTTTCTCTTCCATCTGAAGTACTTGAAACACTTTGAAGCAATGCGGTTCCACACTGTGCCTTTTCTGTGTCGCTATGACACACTGTCCATCTGCTAATCAAACTCTCCGCAGTCATTTTATTTTAATCAAAAAGGTTTTGCTCCATTTTACCTGTACTGAACACAGGAGGATGTCCTCTCCATCTTCTGTCAACACAGGCTAAGGTTATATTCTCTTTCTTGGCAAGAGAAATTGGTATTGACTTGATATTAATAGTGTGATTGATGTTAAGAAAGGCATATTGGCAGTTTTCTCTCCGACCAAGCCTATCTCTTCCCTGTTGTACCGGTGCAGCTGGATACATCTTGTACGGAGTTCCGAGTCTTATACGCATTGTCAATATCGATGATTCTATTACATTTGATTCACATTCTAAATTTTTTCGCAAAGAAAGTTCTTTTTAAGGAACTGGAGAGATGGTTCAGTTGTTAAACTCCTCAACTGCTCTTCTAAAGGACCCAGATTAGATTTCCAGAATCATGAGGCAAACAGCCATCTATAACTCCACCTGCAAAGAGTTTCAGAACCCAAAAGATCCACAGAAAATACATGCATATGGTACATGGATACACAGATATGCTAAATGCTCAAACACATAATATGAAAGTAAAATTTAAATTTCAGAAAAATTTATAGTGATTTCTTATCTAGTATGTGTCCATTACTGTACTGGGGCTTTTGGTCAATGTGTATAATTTTACCTTTAATTCAAGGAGAAATCTGAGTTGCATAGCTGAAAAATAAAATGTAAATATATAATTAACTTGACTGAGATGTCCTTAAACAATAGGAACAATTTTAAATTTGAATGTCCATCTATCCAATTTCAAGTTTTGTGATTTTATTTGTTTCATTTATTTCCACCAAGCTTTTCCCACCACAGCCTAAGTGATCAGTTTAAAAGTCACAAAAGATAATAAGGGGATGAATGGATCATAGTCATTGGTCAAACTGGTTTTGGCAGAAATCCTTACAAGCCTATGATATTGTGGATATTTTTCTTTCATGCGTGTTTTTATATGTTGAGTCATTTTATAATTTGATTTTATTATGCATTTTAGTATTTTATTTTTATTATTAAATGAGCAAAGTTCGTGGCAGAAATCTAAAGCACAAACTTTATCAGTGTGTGTGAATGTAAAACAAAAGTTCTCGACATGTTTCTTATTTATTGATTCATTTATTCTAAATAATGGAGCTCTACAGTCAAATTTACTTCCTCACTTTATAAATAAAAGGAGTGATTAAGAACTAGCAAGACAATAGACAATAACAGATAACACTTGACTGCAGAAGGAAACGATCACTAAAAGCACAAAAGACGCTGCAGTTATTCCTTATAAGGTCAAGCTGTATCATATCATGATACAGTAATAGTGATTAACATTTAATATTGTAAGCACCAGCCAGTAATAAACCAGTTTATGTACAAAGAAGCCTATGCTAAGTGTAATTTTACAAAACCTATTAAATATTATATAATAAAAATTTTCAAGAGAAAACCACTACCTGCAACATAAATCACTCTTATTCAAAGCACTTTGACACCTAACACTAAAGCTTAATCTATGAAGTGTCATTATGTGCACAGCATGGGTCTTTGTGTCTTGAAAAGACTAAATGGAGTTACAAATCAGAAAAAAAATACTAAGTATAATAAAATTCAAAAAAAATAAAAATAAAAAATAAAATAAAAAGCTTCTAACACAATAAAACTGACGTATGATATCTTTAAATGTGCCTACTCCGTTTGGGTGTCTCTATTTCTTGTATCTTGAATTATAAATTTTAATTTGGAGACCATAACTACATTATGGTTCAGAGAGTGATCCATAACATTCTTATTTTTGATTTTGAATGAGATGAGTTTAGTAGGTATATAAGAATGAAAACTAAAAGAACAAATATCAGCAAGGGGTGGATGGATAAGAATAATTAGATAGTAGGAGAGAGAGATGGGGGATCACTAAATCAAATGCTCAAAAGAGGAAGCAGAGATCAACCAGAGACGCCCCATTGAAGTTGTCAGCTGGAGTAAGAGATTGATAGTCCTGGGTGCAGCAGTGACTCAGGTAAAACTTTCCACTAAAATGAAAAAAAGTAGCAACAAAGTCACGTCACCGGAAGGGCTTACGACATCCAGCAGAAACCGACTGTGGTAACTGAGGCTGTCAAATGGAGCTTTGCTTGGGTCTGTGGTGGCAGGGGACAGACCCACTCCCAGAGCTTCCCCCTGAGTTCAAGGATCAGGAGACAATTTACTGATGTAATGACTTCACACGTGACCAGAATTTATATACTTGCTCTTTTTTCACAGGTGCAAAATTGAAAATGTTGACTTCCCCAGAGCCAAAGGGCCTTGTCCCCTTTACAGCAGAGTCGCTTGAGCTCATAGGAAATCACGCTGCGAAAAAATGCAACGAAGAGCATGAAGAAGAAGATTTAAAGCCAAGCCCGTGTTTGGAAGCTGGCAAACAGCTTCCTTTTGCCTATGGAAGCCTTCCCAAAGGAATGGTGGCAGAGCCCTTGGAAGATATGGATCCATACTACTATGTTAAGAGAAATGTAAGGATTGATTATCATTATGGAAACTATATTTTAATTAATTGTCAGCCACTTAAAATATAATTGAGATAAGACATAATAAAAATAATAGAAAAAGAGCTCTTTCATAATGAATTTTATGTGAGGTTAGCATATTCAAGATAGTTAATAAATCTGATATGGCATCGGGGTAATATTAATAAGCTTAATTAATTTAATACATGTATTAATTAATGCAATACATTCCTTAATATGAATGGCTTTTGTGGAAATATACTAATTACATTTTTCTCTTTATCCATTTTAAATAATCATAAAATAATTAGAATATGGGCAGAAATTTCAGACACCTTGATAATTTACTCAGTAGTCAGAATAGTGCATCCAAAATAAATTTTTTATTTTCATTCATGTATTCACAAATTCAAACCTACAAATTCTGTACACACACCACAAACACACACACACACACTACCAGAACAAGCACAAAATGCTAAGTATGAGAATGATTTTTTGTTGGAAAATACAGAAATATATGTGGGTTGGTGAAACTGGAAGAATACTTATCTCAGAAGCATAGGTCAGGGACTGGAGAAATGTCTCTATGGTTAAGAACGGTGAGTGCTCTTTCAGAGGTCATGACTTTGAGTCCCAGCACCTGTACAGCAGCTTGCGACACTTACCTCTTTCCTGTAATGCTAGTTCCAGAGAATTTGAAGACCTCTTTTTGACACCCTGGGCACAAGACACCCACATGGTTCATGAATGCATCATGACAAAACACCTATACACATACAACAATAAAAATGAAGTAAAGTAACATGTCAGTTACAGCTTGCAGAATACTTGAATTCTAATAGAGGCAAGATAGAATCCTGGGCAGGCAACAGCCAAGATCAAACTCAGGCCTTGCTAAAGGCTAAAAAAAAACACTGTCACCAAGTTACATCACCAGACAGATGTGTTTATGCATACCTCAAAACCAATAATATCACTAAAAGAACATATTTAGTGAATATACATGCTTTATACTTTCAATGACCATATATGTAATATATAGGCTTATCCATCTATATAATCTAAAAATATACACAAGTGTCACTGTACACAAGCCCACATGCATATATGCATATATAAACACATTAACCTATATATGAATCACTTTCAATTTCAGAATATTTCTGTTTTTCTAATACACTCATTAAGTTAATGCTTTAATATCCAAAGTTCTTTTGTTTCTATTATATAAGTTACCATTTTTAGATAGGTTCATGTCAATAATACCAAATAAATTATATTTGTCAAGCATTAATTTTTAGTATTTTACATTTTCCTTGTTTTATTTTTATTGCATCTTAATTAAAATATGATTGCAGCACATTTCCTCTACTTGTCCTTCCTCCAAATCCTCCCTCATAAATAATTTAAATAATTGACATGATATTTCAAAACATGGGTTCTTCTTTGCGTTTATAATGCTACATTGATTTTCTCTGGTATACAATTAACATTTCCCCGTTCATTTAGTGAGATATTGCCCATCTGATACCTTTGAGTGTGAATCCATGCACCATCTGGAGTTCATCTGGGAGACAGGGCTGTGATAGCATTTGCAAATGGCTTTCCTATGTGTATGACCAGCAAAACAAAGCAAAGTGGTGAGCAATCAGGTAACACTAAATATAGATGAAAACCGTGAGGACAGCTTCTTTTGACTTTAACTATGATTAGATAGCAAAGCCAAGGTAATTAGGCCCAAATGTCAGACTGGTGAGCAGTGGTGGTAACTCTTAGCTAACTGTATTTTCTGTGGTTTCTTACAGACTTTCGTGGTCCTAAACAGAAACAGAGTCATCTTCAGGTTCAATGCCGTTTCCATCTTCTGCACGTTGTCTCCATTCAGCTCTCTCAGAAGAGTAGCTATCAAGGTGTTGGTGAACCCATATCCTCCTAAGGGTGGTTGGCTGTGTCTTCAAAACAGTAATAACAAGTCCGGATGTTCTCTTAGTCAACAAGGCTTTGCCTTCAATACGCTAATAAGTCCAGATGTTCTGCTCTTCAACCTCTGCTGAAGAACTCTTTTTCCCATTGGTACTTTGTGTCATCATATTAAATATTAATTTTTCTGGGTTAGTTTTTTTTAAAACACATGGAAAATAGAACTTAATAAAATAGTAATAATAGTTAACAAAGGTTAACTCTTATTTTCCAATACAAATAACATGGATTTTCAATATTTACAAGAGGACCTTATCCCTTGTCCTTGTATCTATAAATACAATTTGTAATAATTGGTCTTTTCTAATGTAATTTATTATCTATTTTTCCTTAACCTTGACTTACCCTTTTTCGCTTGCTGATTTTGATTAGCATCCTCACTGACAGCTTTTTTTTGTCGATGACTAATCCACCAGAGTGGACATTGGCACTACAGTAAGTTATTTACTTTTATTTTATACATAAAACAGTCTATAGTTATGGTTTTCAGAATTTTAAATTTATTGTATTTTACTAAGTTATAAAATGGACCTTGAGATTTCAGTCCGGTGCTCCAATGTGGGTCTCTGAAATCTTTAATAAATAAATAAATAAATAAATAAATAAATAAATAAAAAATGCATTATGGGTTGAAACATAATACAATTGAACTTGCTTAAAATTTAATTTTTTAAAAAAATAATTATGAAGACAAGAGGTTTATCTTGCTCACAGCTTCTAAGGTTCAAGAATACAGCACCTCTGCTCTTAGGTTTCAGTTCTAGTTAGGATATAATATGGCCATGAAAAGAGCAGAAATTCTTTTCAAAGTGGCAATTCATATCTTGATATCATAAGCCAATGAAATTCATGAAGCCAACCTTAGGTTTTCTATGACTCTCTTGTGAGTCCTGTGGAAAGGGGTGGGCAGGTACCTCAGTGACACCAGGACCTCCAAAAAGGCTCTACATCTTAAAGATTCCAGCAAGTCTTACATCACCACAGAGGGACCAAGTTCCCAATATGTAGACCCTGGCAGAACAATCCACAACTTAATATTTCTATCTTTTATTTGTGCGAAATACTGATATGAGCACCATGACTGCATTTTCTAAATAGAAACAAACATAAGCATGTCAATTTGAGGGTTTTTTCCACCTTAGATTATTCTTAGTTTTTGTTTTGTTTTTGATTTTTTTGAATCAGGGTTTTTCTGTAGCTTTGGAGCTTGTCCTGGAACTAGCTCTTGTAGACCAGGCTGGCCTCAAACTCACAGAGATCCGCTTGCCTCTGACTTCTGAGTGCTGGGACTGAAGGCATGCGCCACTTCTGAGTGGCAAATTATTATTAGTTTTTGTTGGTGTTTTGATTCATGATTGCTCTGTAATTCTTTTTTTAAAAGATATATTTATTTATTATGTACACACTGTTCATCCTCCATGTATGCCTGCAGGCCAGAAGAGGGCACCAGATCTTACTTACCTTTAGGCAGAACCTCCTGGCTCAAACTCTTGAGTGCTGACATTCTAAGTGTTTATTATTAGTTTAAATATCTGCAGCTCTAAATAGATTGAAGGTTTAGTTGTATTAATTGGAGTGTTTAGGTCTTTTGCTATCTATACATACCATGGTATCATATGCATGGGGTCTCACCTCGTGATTGATTTCTCTCTTCTTCAAATTTTTATTTATTTTTATTCATTAATAAATCGTCAGTTGTATACTTTTCACTGTCCTAGGAAATCTAAAGAGTCTGTTTTTCAGTAGACAAATGGGAAAGTGCATTAATTCCTTTTTTTTTTAAGAAGTAAGGCTTCTTGACAATAACTTCGAGCTTTAACTCTATTCAAAACAACTCTGTGTTTGTGTGTGTCCTTGAACATATTTGTATTAAATTTGGGTTTTAATCCTATGATAATTAACAATGCTAAAGTCTCTATTTGTGGTATATTTGAAATTCTCATAATTTACCTAGGTACTACATAAAGATTATATATAACCTCTGAGTCGGGACTGTTGGGAAGAAATGATCAGATTCATTAAGCAATGCTGTCACACAGGCATCACTCTACAGCTCTCTGCTAAGGTTCAAAGGGAACAGGATCTTTGGTCCTTGTCTGATTGACTGTTCCCACCCTACCAAAAGACAGAATTTTACTTTCCAGACAACTTGTTTTGCATAGTGGGTGGTTGTCAGAGACAGTTTTAGAGGGGACAGTATACTATTCTCAAGAGTTAATATTTGTGTGATTTTTTTTTCCTACAGGAATACTCTTCTTGGGATTTACACATTTGAAATCCTTGTAAAAGTCATTGCAAGAGGTGTCTGGGCAGGGTCATTTTCCTTCCTTGGGAATCTATGGAACTGGCTTGATTTCAGTGTGACCTTGTTTGAGTGAGTAGTGTTTTACGTTGCAAATATTTTAATGATTTCAGTTCATGGTTTCCTCAAACAACTGTTTCTGGGTGTCCATTATAAATGAAAGCAAACTACCCAGATTGCTGTCCTGTAGAAAGGGGGTATTACAAGAACACATTGTGAGTGGTTTTTATTTTTGTTGTTGAGTTCAGGACAAACTTGTGTAATTTAGGAGGTTTCTATTCATTTGAGGCTCAGTATTGAAACAGTTCCTTAGCCCCATGGTTTGAGACCAGTAAATGTGCGAAATATCTGAATACAGTGTTTAAACACTCACAGTTTGTGAATGTTATGTATAATGCCAATTTTTTATCTAACTTTTAATTGTTTTTATTGACTATTCTCTTTTATAGATATGAAAATGGTCAACAGAGTAAAATTTATCTTAAAATTTTGAAACAGATCACTTTTTCCCTTAAAAACAATTTTTTATAAAAAAGAAAAACCAGTGTCTACCATACAGTAAAAATGAAATGTAATGACTGCTATCTTTATAATCATTTTCATTACTATTCCCATTATCATTTCTGTTGTGTTTGCTGCCAGCTAACACTCATCTAACCTTGGTAACAGACAGCCTGTCTTGTTTGAATGTACACAGCTATGAAATTTGAATATATCGTTCTATGAAACTCCCACAAAGTCCTCTGACTAAGGCAATACCCCCCACTTTAAAACTGAGGTAATTGTGGCACAAAATATTAGCCGTATTTCCTGTCACACAGCTAGTAATCAGTGGGTGTCCTTTCCACCCAGGCATTTTTTTGCTCTTATTTCTGATAATCATCATGGTCCTCATCATCAGGAGTTTAAATACTGAAGATGAATTGCATTCTTGTATAAAGTATGTGTGTGTGTGTAAAAAAAACATATATATGTTTGTTTTTTTTGAGACAGGGTTTCTCTGTAGGTTTTTGGAGGCTCTCCTGGAACTAGCTCTTATAGACCAGGCTGGCCTCGAACTCACAGAGATCCGCCTGCCTCTTCCTCCCGAGTGCTGGGATTAAAGGCGTGTGCCGCCTCCACCACCACCCGGCTCTGCATTCCTATGTTTAAAACAAGCTAGTAGGTTTTATTTTCATTCTCATGTTTTGTAATAAGATAACATTATTTTTTTTTA
>NW_026067899.1:5693056-5748994 GCF_014885135.2 Alexandromys fortis
TGTTTGGGATAAAGGAAGGTCGGATAGGGGAGCAGGGAAGCACACATCTTAATTAAGGGAGCCATCTTAGGGTTGGCAAGAGATTTGGTGCTCCCAGGTGCCCAGGGCGATGTCCCCAGTTAGTTCCTGGGGCAGCTGAGGACAGATAACATTATTTTTTGTTTCGTTTTTATTGAGCTATATATGTTTTCTGCTCCCTTCCTTCCTCCCCACTTCTACCCTCTCTCGGATTTTATATATGTGTTATAGATTGTTGTTCCACATGAAATTTGGCACAGAGTAAAAAAGTTACAATCTCAAAGCTTGAATAGGTGAACTACTACCACATAGTGGCTGCCTTTTTCAGAGCAAATTTGTCTTCCAAACAACAATTTCTAGAATGGAAAAGTGGGAGCATAGGAAATTCTTGGAAATATAGTTTCTCTAGCACCTGATTTCAAAGACCATAGATCCGATGACTTCTAAATAACTTCAATTACTACCACAGGCTTATCACAAGATTTTCGCCTCTCAACTTTCTTGTAATGCTTAAAGCTGTAAGAACCTTTCGTATTTTGAAGATTATTCCTTTGTACCAAGGTAAGAAATGCTATTGGATTTATTTTCTTCATTGTGATTTTTTTGTGCATCTGTGGATCCATTTGAACTGTCTTGTTATTACTCAGAAAGTATGTGAATTTGAACATTATTTCCACTTTGAAAACTATCTTAAGCCATGTAAATCTTAAATCTGCTTGTCAACCAGGAAAGGGAGGAAAAATAATACACGTAACTGCTGTTTATGTGGTGGGGCTTCAATACTTGCGATGCAAAATAAAAATTGTGATTATATTTTTAGTTATCTTTACATATTGTAAAATAACTTATAAAGGTTCCTTAAAGGTTCCTTAAATTCCAAGGAAAGCAGAGATTCTAAAATAATACTTTTGACTCCTTATTTTCTTCATTTCAAAAAACCAGTTGAAATGAGTGAACATAGACTAATGTGGTTATCAGCAATACTATGTAAGAAACATAGTCGAACAAATTTATGACTTTAGTTAAAGAAAAACTTGAGGCAGTTACAGTGAATTCAGAAGGTGAAAGGTTTCAATTTCAGAAGCTTGCCAGAAAATCCCGTCCACCTTCGTAGTCTGGTAAAAGTGAATACAGACTTTTTTTTTATTCCAATCATAGTTTCTGGTTTTAATTCTCATGTCATGCAACATATAGCACACAACAAATATAGCTATATCTTCTATCTATATGGTTTACAGAATAAATATAATAAATACAAGTTAAAAAGGACAGAGCAGAGATTAAGAGGTTTTGAAATAGGCTGAGAAAACATATATAGAGTGTGTATTGATAACATGATGGACCTAAACCAGATGTAAGGAAGAAGCAGCTGTTGAAGCCATAGGAAGAAGGGTCAAGGTTGAGAGTGAGGAAGCAGAATTAAGTTCTGCTGTGAGGTAAAAGGACAGAAATCAGGTCAGATTAGAAACTGCAGATTCAGGTTTAGCAGGTGAACCGAAGAGAGGAAGATGCCAGTAGTGTGTGTTGCATCGGTGATAGAAGAACTGAGTCTAGCTGAAGCACCAGGCATCACCGGGAGTGCTCTGAATCTTGGTGCTTTCCAAACACCAGGTATCTACGACACTGCCATGCTAACTTTCTATCACTTGTTTGGGTTCAGGTGATAAGAGTCGTTCATACCCTTTGTTCAGTCAAGCCTCTCCAATCTAATCTTGGACCTGGGTTGTCTGAAACGATTTTAATATGCTCATGCACCCTTACAGACTCAGTTTTCCCAAGTAAATTTAAAAGACAATACACTTTATGCTTCCTGGACTGTCATCTTTTTTCTAAGTGCCAGGCAGTTGGCACTATTTTCAGGTCCTACCATGACCATTATCATCTGTACTCTCAAAATATAATCAAAAGCTGCCTATTTATATAAAATAGCCTATATAATCAGGGCTATGGCACATCTTTAGAAATGACCATCTTACATAACCTTGAATAGTTTAGAGTAAGCCATAACATGATCTCAACTAGTAAGATTCTCCTTCTCCTTAGTACTTAAATACGGAACCAACACGTTCAGGGATGTTCTCACAGATAGTTCAAACAGAGGTGTGATCCTCACAATGAAAGATAGTGATAAGTAACTGCAGCTTCCATTTCTGAAAGTTAAGCAAATGTTTACCTATGCCTTTTGATATGATGTGTCATTAAAAACAAAAGACACACACACACATGCACACACAAACAAAAAAAGAGAAACAAGGAGAGTAAAGCAAGTTTACTGGGCTGCAGCAAATTATATACAGTATGATGCAATCAATAGTAAGGACACCCAAGGTGGATGCAGTGTATCAACAGTGAGACTTATAGGTAACTTTTATGTTCAGAACACTATGAAAAACAGATGTGTCCACATTATGAACTTGATATACAGGCTGAACAAAAAAGACAAGTAGACTAGAGAGTGATGTGATGAAAAACCAACCTATAAATATTTTAGAACATCAAGTTGCATATATTAAGCATGGGTATTTTAGGATCTCTCAATTTACAGCCCAATAAATATGTTTAACAAAAGTGGCGTGGCAATCGACCCAAAGCCAGGGATGAAACCAAGTAGTTCTGCCCTGGTGAGAACAAAACAACTTTAACTTCATTTGTCCCCTGAGAAGAATAAGAACATAAAATGGCAACATTTTCTTCTTCATGAGACTGATTTTTAAGAAAGATGAACAAGTTTTGGTCATTTCAAGATAGACATGTCTCTTCCTTGCCCAAGGAACGCAGAGTAGGGCATCTGCCAAAGGTATACACTACGTGAACAGATAGGACAAGACAGGAGGAGAAGTGCACCGCTCGAAAGAAAGCAATTTCATCTGTGCACTAAACAGAAATAAGAAAAAGAGCATATGGGGTATTTTATTCAATTCTAATGTTTTTAGTCCTTAAAAATTGTTTTGCTTTTAGTGTTTCATGATTTTCCTCCCCCTCAGCTCACTCTAGAACCCCATTCTGTCTCCATCCCAGTGCCCAACATATTCTGTGTTGTTAATTCATTTTTGAATCTAAATTTGCTGCCCTCCAATGCTTGAGTGTGGGACGATTCCCTGGGGGCATGGCATGGCTGTTGCACCTGCTGGCTGCCTGAGCACATCAACTCACAGAAGCCCTGCTTACAGCACGAGACATATATCGACTGGACCCGTCTTCTCATTCTGAGACTTTCAACAGAAGAAAAAAAAATCCTAGATTTTCAGGCAGAAAATGAAAATTAGATAAAAACAGACATATATGTACATTTTTAAGAATAATGATATGAATTATAAGATACTGGATGAACACTGCGTGGTCATATAAGTAAAATGTGTGATTATCAGTGCAGCAAACAAAGGCACAGTATGCGGGAACACAACAGAGGTTCTGTTTCAGCTCATAATGGGGTGCTTGAGCAGAGTTTAGAAAACCACACTCCGTGTTCTGCATGATTGGTGACCCTCAAAAAGACAGAGAAAATGTGAGATGTTTGGCTTTCCCAAAGCATTAGAATTTGGTTCTTTGAGTTGTTAACGAAAGGAAGCCTTTAGAAACAGAAAAGTAGTTTTACTAGACAATTCAGACACAATACTTTAAATCAAAGACGATTTGTCTTGCTTTTCTGTATGAAGGGCCTGGGCAATGACATGACAAAGCTCAAACAGCCATATACTTTAAATACTATCTCTGTATTATCTCATTGAGTATCATAACTACCAATGTCACAGGACCCTCGAGCTATTACTTTGACTCCCAATATTTGTTAGTCTCGGGCAATAGGAAATAGAATGAAGGAAAGATCTATCGATTTCAGAGAGACAGATATTTGCCATGAGGTTTGCTGTAACTGCCTGGTTGGAAATGTGTTCTCCTTTAGGTGACAAAACTTGTGTCTTTCTTTTCAGGCCTGCAGTCAGTTGTGGCAACACTGACCCAGTGTTTGAAGAAACTCTTCGGTGCTGTTGTCCTAACTCTGTTTTCTCTGACTGTATTTTCTCTACTTGGGATGGGTCTCTTCATGGGTAATCTGAAGCACAAATGTCTGCGTTGGCCGCAAGAAAATGAAAATGAAACCCTGTACAACAGAACTGGAAGCCAGTATTATACCCCAGGTGAGAGTGGCTCCATCGAATGATAGAGAAATCTTTAGAGAAATGAACACTCCATTTCTGGAAAAATTATAAACGTGATAACTATACTCAAGGACTAATTTGAATCTGTTTTTCTTTTTTTGTAATCAAAATTACAAAATTTCTGGACATGGGCAGATGCATGAATCCTATGGAAATCCCGATGAGCTACATGTGACTGACTTGGGATTAAACAGAGACCCTAATTTCTTTCTTTTCTTTTCAGAAAGAGTGAACTTCTACTATTTGGAAGGCGAGAGATATGCTCTGCTCTGCGGCAACAGGACGGATGCTAGGTAGGCACGAGGAATGCTCTTCTCTAACATGAAATTATCACATATGCATTGAATGATATATGATTTCCTGCTACCCTCAGTTGACTTCATTTCCTTTCTTTGTTGTCAACATTATGACAAAGAGCTGTCTTATGTTGTTTGAGAAGTTTTCTACAAAATTCTGTAGATTATTATCTTAGAAACAACAGAAACACATTCCTCAGTCAGGCAGACCTAAATCTTCAGGTCCAATTTCCTGAAAATTTGCTGTCTTGCTCTTTTGACTTTTAGAAGGTGCCTTTCAGCTGAATCTTCATAGCTGAAGCAGGACAAAGTCTCTCAGATCGCCTCTGTAAAAGTAGGAGCCATACACAGGAGACTTCATCTTGACCCACTCTGTCATCAAGAGCCCCATCCGTAATACCATCACCTTGGAAGGCACAATTTCAACATACTGACTTTGAACAGAAGCAGAAGTGTGTATTATGGAATACCATTAATTAAAGAAAAGCTATAGGCACATGAGGAGAGCGACTAATTCTAGCCTAAGAAACTAGGAAATACATAGATGGAACTCCAGCAAAGATCTTATTTATTATCAGTGAGTCCCAGCACCAGCAATTAGCAAAGAATAATATACGATAGGTCTTAAGTTGTGAAATTTTATATTTTTCCGTAAATTATTAATTTTTTTAATTTTATTTTTTTTCTTTAAAATTACATTTTATATTCCAACCACAGTCTTCCCACCTCAGCCCTCTTTCTGTCCCCTCATCTCCCTCCTACCCTCCATCCACTCCTCCCAATGGGTCAGGGCTTCCATGGGGTTAACAAAGTCTGGCACATTAAGTTGGGCAGGACCAAGCCCCTCCTCCCTGAATTTAGGATTGAGCATTGAGCACAGCATCCCAACATAGGTAATGGGCTCCAACAAGCTAGCTCATGCACCAGGGATAGATCCTGGTCCTATTGCCAGAGGCCTCTCAGATGACCTAAGTTTTACCACTGTCTCCCACATATGGAGGGCCTAGTTAGGTCCCATGGAGGCTCCACGGCTCTTAGTCTAGAGTTCATGAGTTTCCATGAACTTATTTCAGCTGTCTCTGTAGATTTCTCCATCATGATCTTGACCTCCCTTGCTCATATATTCCCTCCTTCCACTCTTTGATTGGATTCCATGAGCTCAGCCTGTTGCTTGATTGTGAATCTCTGCATCTGGTTCCATCACTTACTAGATGAAGGCCCTTTTACGATAGTTGGGTTATTCAACAATCTGATTGCAAGAGAAGGCAAGTTCTGGCACTCCACTATTGCTAGGAGTCTTAGCTGGGTTATTCTTGTGGGTTCCTGGGATTTTCCTAGCACCAGGTTTCTCCTTAACCCCAAAGTGGCTCTGTCTATTAAGATATCTCTTTCATTACTCTCCCACTCCATCCCTTTCCCCTTTGACCATCCTGTCCCTTCACATTTTCATCTCCCATCTCCTCCTTTTACTGCCTTCCGAGCCTCCAGTTTACCTAAGAGAGCTCATCTAATTCCCCTTCCCAGGGTGATCCATGTGTCCCTCCTAGGGTCTTCCTTGTTATCTAGCTTCTCTGAAACTGTGGATAGTAGTCTGGTTGTTCTTTGCTTTACATCTAATATCCACTTACGTGTGGGTACATAACGTGTTTGTCTTTTTTAATAAATTTATTTACTTATTTATTTTACATCCTTGCTGCAGTTTCTCCTCTTTCCTTCTCTTCCTGCCCTTCCCCCACCCCATCCCTCTTTTCCCACCTTCCAATCCACTCCTCCTTTTACTGTTCAGGAAAGGGCAGATCTCCCATTAGCAACAACAAAACATGGCATAACAAGTTGCAATCAGACTAAGCACCGCCACGTGTCTTAAGGCTGGTCAAAGCGACCCAGTATGAGCAGTAGGGCACCAAAGCCATTAAAAGAGTCAGAGACCTTACCTGTTTCCACTGTTGGGGTCCCACAAAAGGACCAAGATACACAACTGCAACGTAGTTACATAGAGAGTCTTCAACCAGCAACTGAAATAAAGAGATGGAGAGACCCACAGTCGAACATTAGGCTGAGCTCAGGGAATACTGGAGATGGAGGGAAAGATTGTAGGGATCAAGTACAACACATTAAAACTCACAGAATCAACTAACATGGGCTCATAGGGGCTCACGGAAACTGAACCACTTTAACCAGGAAGTCTGCATGGGGCTGACCTAGGCCCACTGCATATATGATTGTGAGCTTTTAAAGAAGAGAAACATTAATGATATGCTGTTATTTTAATTATTTTGTGTCTATAAACATTTTACATTAATAAAATTACTTTAAATTATTAGTACATAATTATTTAGCAAGGTGGCAAGGTTCATGCTAACATGAACTCCTTTTTTATTATGTACATATGGGGGCGTGTGCCATAATACACATGGAGATAGAGGACAACCTTTCAGGAGTTGATTCTCTCTTCCATCATGTGAGTATGTAAATTTAGAGAAGTAAACTTAGGTGACTTAACCCATTTAACCACCTCACTGGCTGTGTCCCGCAGATTATAATGGAGCAAATAAGAAAGTGACAAGGCGCTGTCAAGCCAGCCATATGGACTTGGGCAATGTCCTTGTTGCTTTGCCCTCAGTTGAGACGGGCCACCCATCCATAGGCTCCTTTCTTATTCTTTCTTTCCACATACATTCTGGGACTTAACCAAAGCACTAAAAAAGAGAAAGCTCACCAGTACAGTTTATATAACTTTGGGTGATTCAGAAGTTTTATCACTTAGCATCCCTTCTATCCTCAAATCCAGTTTTTGGTTCTTTTTCTTTAAAGCATCTTATTAAATAATCCTCCACTTCCAATATAATCCATATGCTTTCTGAAGGCATCGACTATGAATATTAAGAACATACTGCTATATTTCAAGGCAAGAAATACAAACCATATGGTGTTTCACCTCTAACACCGTAGTCATAAGCATGGTAAGGTACCCCTATTCAATAGATGACTGTAACAACAAGCGTGCCTTTGCTCTGACTAGGACTAGCAGGCCTCGGTGCACAAGTGTTTTTAAACCACTGGTTATTCCATTGTTTGTATAAAGCACACAACATTACCAGCCCCAAAATAGTTTCGGGGAGAAACTACACAAGGCTATAGAGAAGAAAATAGCATTTATTGAGCCAATTCCATAAGGAACCACATCACTCCAACCTTACAAAGATAAGTTTGAGAACTCCCTGAAAGGGAAGGGAATAAATATTTAATGTGCTCTTTCCCACAAGTTCTAGCTCTGCTTTTCAATTATTAATGTGACAAATGGTTTCTCACCCTTAAATATGGGAACTGAGGGTCTTAGGTGAGATCACTTGAAAATTATGCCCTCAAATATTGTAGTTTATTTTCATCAGTGCTGTTTTCCAATATTTATACCCCCACTATATTTTCCTTATTTATACTTTCTATAGTTATACTTTCACCCTCCCCCTTTCTCTTTTACTATTATGGTGTTATTGCTTGGACTGAAGGACTCAAAATGCTAAATAGTTTACCACTGAGTCACATTTTCATCTTTCCCAGTTTGATTTTGAACAGCAAAATTATGAATAATCACACTGTGTTATATTCTTGAAATTGGTAGGCATTCTTGCAACAGTCATTGTAGATATATGAACGAAGCATATATTAGCCTAATTTAGACATTCAATAATGTATAACCATTTAAAGCATATAAGTGATAAATATATACATTTTTTGTCAATTAAATCAATCTTTAGAAACACTTTTTGAAAGTCATCTTGGAAGTACTTATAATTCCTGTTCATAACTTTCCATGTGTATCAATTTGAAACATAACTGATGCCTAGTGTTTTCTGTAAAAAGACAATTATTGACCTTTGTGCAGGGGATAGCACTCTGCTCTTGGGCAGAGGGTAGATAGTATTTATGACTGGTCCATTGCCTGAAAGTTTCTTGATAGTGAATATTTCTCCCTGCTCCCCTTTTTGTCTCCTTTAGCCAGTGTCCTGAAGGTTACGTATGCGTAAAGGAAGGCACAAATCCTGACAATGGCTACACAAGTTTTGACAATTTTGGTTGGGCCTTACTTGCTTTGTTTCGATTGATGACCCAGGATTATCCTGAATTGCTTCATCAACAGGTAAAAAGAGATAATCTGTGGGTAACGTAACTGCAGATGTTAAAGACAGCTTCTGCACCCTTGAAAAATACAGCCCCAAATGTAAGTCAAGTTATTAAAAAGAAATCGGACTGCACACGGGGGGGGGGGTGTTTGTGGGGACATTCGTGTGAAGAGAACTTCAAGGGCAAAAACAAAGAACGCAGCTGCTAAGTGTGAAACTCCCCATCAACTACTGACCCTCTTCCTGTTGAGCCTTTCAAAGTTCATATCTACAGTGCTGCTCCAAGGTCAAGGCGCAGACCCCGGTTTACAAGGGTTTCTCTGTAGGAGGAGGGCCTGCTTGTTTGTGCCGGCTGCCCTCAACCGAAATAACCACACAGAAACTGTATTAATTAAAACACTGCTTGTCCCATTAGCTCTAGCTTCTTATTTGCTAACTCTTACATCTTAATTTAACCCATCTCCATTAATTTGTGCATTACCACGAGGTTGTGGCCTACCAGCAAAGTTTTAGCACATCTATTCTGGCAGTGGCTCCATGGCATCTCTCTGACTCCGCCCTTCTTTCTCTCCTGTCCTCTCTGCCTACCTAAGTTCTGCCCTATCAACAGGCAAAGGCAGTTTCTTTATTCATTAATGGTAATCAAAGCACACAGAAGGGAATCCCACAACATTTCACTTAGGACATCCTATCCTTAGAATGGTACCAGGAATTGCACATTGTGACTTTCCCATAAATTAATGATCAAAGAAAATGATCTTTGCAACACATTTTGAAATTTTCCTATACTTAAGATGAGAAAGCTTTTTCTCTATTGATATTTTTCAGCTTCTTTTTGGAATGGGGTCAATATGTTTCTCTCAATGTTTATTTGGTAATAAAGACATGAATCAAATACTTACCCTAAATTAAGGCATTCCTTATATCATGTCCTGATTTGATATCATATATGTTATACCATATGTATATATTTAAAGTTGAAGCAATTTTTATTTCTTCAGGTAGTGCTAAAGACATAAATTATTTTATTTTCTTAAATTCATGACTAAATTACTTTTATAAAAAATTAATTTTTCATCTTAAATGAGGGAAATATGGAAATATAAAGATAGATAATAGTTCTCTTTCACTTATGTATCCCACTGCTCCACAGATTCTTTATGCTTCAGGAAAGGTCTACATGATATTTTTTATTGTGATCAGTTTCTGGTTTGCCTTTTATATGGCAAGTTTGTTCTTGGGCACACTTGCTATGAACTACGAAAAGGAAAAGCAGAGAGTTTCCGAGAAACCCAGAGACATGGAAGCCAATGTTCAACAGACAACAAAAGAACACGAGGAAGGAAATGAAGCAGCTGAGGTACAAGTTTATCATTTTAAGACTCATAATATTAGAAGGACTTCTCAAAAATCTTAGAGTATTTTGCGTTCTGACATATGATCGTATCTCTGTATCAGAAAAAAATCATGCTTTTGTTGGGGCTGGAAAGATGGCTAATAAGTTAAGAGTATGTACTGCTCTTGCCGATGTGAATGTGATGCTCAGTATCCATATCAGTCAACACAACTACTTGAAACTACAGGTCCTAGCGACTCTGACATTCTCTTCTGGACTACACTGGCACAAGTATCAAATATACACACAAACAACACACACAGGAACAATCACATGCCCATACTCTCACACATGAACTCACAAATACTACATTAAACAATGAAATAAATATTTCATAATGCGGTTTCACTAAGAAGTATTCACTTTTGTTTTCTTACATCACTATTTTTATGTACTCGTTTTTCTTAATTTAATGTGTCAAGAATGATCAGTGTGTTTGAATATTTCATATCTGTGATTATTGACCCAAAATTTGCATTGCTAATATTGAGAAAGCCTTGATATATTGTCTTCTTATAACTTGAAGTCTCCTGGTAGATATATAATTTATTAATACAAACTAGCTTCAGATAGCACATCAGAATTAGATTTAAAAGGTGTACTCAATTTTAAATGATGACTTTCTCAATTTTTGCTATAAAGTACTTAAGATAATGGGTAAAAAGTAAAGTGCCAAAGTTAAAAAAGCAAAAGAAGAAATTAACCTCTGGCCTACTTAAGAAACAAGTGATATCATGATATATGAAATTATTTTATCCATGGTTGATTAAATCCATAATATTAAAACTAATAATATTTGACTATAAATTTAAATTCCTTAGTCTCATACTTAAATAATTTCCCAGACTGCTAGCCTCCTACAAAAATTCAGCCTGTGTATCTCAAGGTATTAGCTGGAGTGATGTTAAGGAGAGTGTATAAAATCCTTTTTAAAATGAATATACACAGATCTCTGCGAGTTCGAGACCAACCTGGTCTACAGAGCTAGTTCCAGGACAGGCTCCAAAGCCACATCAGAGAAACCCTGTCTCGAAAAAAACAAAACAAAATAAAATAAAATAAAATGAATATACATTTATGAATAGGAATGAGGGGACTGAAGAATGAAACAAGGAGTAGATGTTGGCATTGCAAGTCATCACACCCCTTCCTTTGAATACTTTTTTAAGAAGAATGGAAATTCATCAAAATTGAGACAGAAAACAAAAGATGTGAGTTCTTCTATGGAAAGAAAAATAGGTAGCGGAAAGTAGTAGGCCAACAAATTGTCTAACACTAAATAGAAATTGTAGGAAGGCTAGCTGAGAGCTTCATTATTACAAAAATCACTTTTGCATTCAAAGCAGCTGAAGACTAGACTCTCCATACATGTAGTGATCGACACTGAACAGCCTCTGGGAAATTACCCTAAATGGGACTTGAATAACAGGAAGTAGAAATGTACCCAAGGACTTCATAGACTCTTGTTTCCATGACATGCATGCGATCGAACAAGAAGCAATTACAGACCGTATGAGCAAAACATGTACAAAAAGAGGCTATTATCACTCATAAGTGACAGAAAATGACAAAAGCTTTTTGTCTCTACAAGTCCCAAGACTTCAGATTGAACCCATAGGGTCTGAAGGAAATGTTGACTGTGTAATTTGTTTTAAAGTGGAATTTAAGAATCTCAAGAGCTTGCCACTACATCGCAATGTACCCAACAACTTAACAATACTTCTCTTATTCCTAGATGAAGTATTCCATTAGCTATGATTATGAAATAACTCTGATTATGAAAGAACATTGGTATTTCCCAGTTTCTTTTTTTTTTTACTTTGGTAAAATTGGTTTTAAAAAGTTTTTTCGAGTTTTTATTAAAATCATTAAGTTATGAAGAATTTCTTTTCTTGAAAAATCCTTGAACATTTCCGATGTAGAGTTTGCTAGCTAATGAAAATAAATCCATTTTTATAAGATCTCCTTTCTTTTTCCTTTGTATTTATACATAATGACATGCCAGAAGAGAAGTATTCAATAACTAAATGACCTTTCAAAATGGGTCAAGTTTCAGTTCTAAAGATGGGGTTGCACTCGAGACAAATTTTCATACTGTAGGAATTCTGAGAATTTTGTTGACTAAAACCACAGTGGTTCAGTCAGATAAACATGGCCTTAACTTTAGCGACACAGTAGATGCATGATATTCACCACTCTGTCAGTCTTGGGAAACGTTGGCTTCTTCATCAATAAAATATGGATCATATGTATTACCTATTACACAGGTGGTATAAAACCCAAATGAAACACACACACAACACTGTGTAAGGCTTTGATTTTTTTTTAGACAGCAAAACATATTATGAGACTAAATGTCGGAAAGGTCATTGTCAGTGTCATAGAGCATGTAAAAGATTGTTTTGATTTATCACAATGAGCATTACAATCTAATAACCCTTGACCTTTGCTTTAGGTTTCTCTGTTGACATAGTCTCACAGTGTACTTGTCACTGGCCTAGAACTCAATCATGTAGCTAGCCCAAGATGGTCATGAAATTACCCTCCTGCCCAAGGCTCCATAGGCATAGAGCACTTTACTCAGGTGGAACACATGACATTTATAGGGGGAAAATTGGCTCATATTATGGGTAAACTAGTATATAAGTATAGAATGCTAACTTTATGAAACATAGCTCATATACACTCTATTCAAACAACACTTTGAGTCCAGTCCACTACCTTAGATTCTTTAAGAGTTGATTAATCATATTTCCAAATTATTTTAATTGTATTGAGAAAACTGGCCAAGTTAGAAAATTAATATATCCTTGAGCAAAAGGATTATAGTTTTAGGGAAATATTCTCATTATTTAGTAGAATATTTGACAACTAGACATTCCATAATCATCCTGTAATCTTTATTAAATTATTTTTATTTATAAATACTGCTGCTAGCTAGCCTTTACGGCTCTGCCCTATTTATTGTTCGGCTCAGAGTAGAAAATTTGATCGGCTTCAAATTTTAGCATCTATTGTCCAACTAATTTTAAATCACTCTCATACAGCCAGTGCCATAGGAAGTGGCTAGTGGTGGAACCTGCAAGGTCCCCGAAGGCAAGAAGCTGTAGAAAGGTCAAATTCCTTATTCTCTTAGAGTCCCATTCTAAAGGTGTGTGTGTAGGTGGGAGGAACTAACTACTACAAAACCCACATAACTTCTTTCAGATGAAAACGACAGAAATAGAAATGAAGAAAAGATCACCAACTTCTGCGAGCACAGCGTTGGATATACTGGAAGAGACTACCCTCGGACGGAAAGGAGGTAAATTGAAAAACTACCTGAACTCTACTCAGTAATGACGGAACTAATTGCAAAAACTGTTCTTACAGGGAGCTGGAGAGATGGCTCAGTGGTTAAGAGCATTGTCTGCTCTTCCAAAGGTCCTGAGTTCGATTCCCAGCAACCACATGGTGGCTCACAACCATCTGTAATGGGGTCTGGTGCCCTCCTCTGGCCTGCAGGCATATACACAGATGGAATATTGTATACATAATAAATAAATATTTTAAAAAAACTGTTCTTACATCACTTCAGTTTTTTTTTAAATCTAGGTGGGAACAAGCAAAATACAAGTAACAACATGAGGCTATTAGAATGAGCATTATAGAAACATTCAGAATAAGGTGTCTTCAACATTAGAAAGTGTCATTAAAAGTACCGAGCAATAATCCCAAACAGCATGTGCTACCAGTTGAAGTTGAGAGAAACAGACACAGGTATAAAGAGGTAGCGCTAAATTCCAGGAGTACAGTATTGTTTTCAGTACTTAGCACGCTCATTCTGTAGCCACTTCATGTTGCTGTTGCCATGGGCTAAGTCTGAAGATCTTCTGAAAGTCCATCCACACGCTGCTAATCGCAGCCACAGAAGCAGTTTGTCTTTTCATTTGATTGCTGGCTGCATTTGTCCATGCTTCCCAGATATTCCTCACAAATAATACCTAACGAGTGTGTTAACTGCTTATGTTCTGTTAGTAAGGTTTCTGGAAAACTTCAGATTGCTAGTACTTCTGTTGGGATGGAAAGTTATATCTGGACTTTGCAGAGGTCTTTGCCTTAATACCGTGTACTTCAAAGATTGCTTGTATAATCATGATGTCTCAGGGTACTTTAGATCCTACTACAGTTTTTGTTTACATATCTAACCAATGGTTCTTTATCACCAATGACTTCAGAAGCTAATATAATGTAAAGCATGTAAATCTCAAAATTAAAAATTGTGTTATTCTCACTCATAATTGGTTTGTTAGAAATTTATGCTTTCCTACTAATAAGTTGTTTGCTTCTTTTATTTTTACATTCTTAGCTCAATAACCATAAACAAAATAGGGGACTTGAATTTTACTTTGTTATGTGTTAGTATAGACAATTTCTATTTGCTGATTCTACATACAAAATCAAGATCTGTAGCACCCTTTGCATGAAAATGATTAATTTGCCGACTATCAAGAATCCAAGCAATTTTTCAATAATTAACTTTACTTATCATTCTTTTCAGAACCAGAAACATCCAGGAAGAAATGCCCACTGTGTTGGCATAAGTTTACTAAAACCTGCTTCATCTGGGACTGCTGCCCTTGTTGGCTAAAGCTGAGCGAGTTTGCTGATGGAATTATAACGCACCCATTTGCTGATCTTTTCCTTGTCATATGTATCATTTTTAACATATGCTTCCTGGCTCTTGCACATTTTCCAATGAGCGAGGAAATCGTGTCTCTCCTTAGCATTGGAAACTTGGTAAGACCTCATCACACATTGATTTGATTCAGTTTTAGTTTTTTCTAACTGTTGTTCTAACTGTAGATTGTATTGCTATTGAATGAGATGCTGTATTCATATGTTCACCCAGTCCCTATATTGTAAATACTATTTTCATCAGCATTTTTACAATTAGAGTTTAGAATTCTATTATTTAAATTTGGAATCCTAGCCTGCCCCCGACAATGAAATTAAATGGGTTTAATTATTTTATTGTTTCTTTATTCCCAAGCATACATTCTAGGTATCGCTATCCTATAACAAACATAGAGCATGGGATGTGACAATAACACTGGTAGCTAGCTTCCTTCTGAATTCTGAGTCCTGACCACAGCAATACAGGGCCTCATTTGTTCCAAAGCCTCTCTTTATCTTACATTGGATTTTATCATTTTAACACTACATTTTGAGATTCACGTATAGCTTTTCACATAACAATGCAAAAGGATAAAATAGATTTCTATGGATTTATGAACGTGTTAACACTCAAGCACATGTATGTTGCCTAAATTTCTTAACTTCTTTTGTTATTTAGTTGCTAAGTACTAAATACAAAACAAAACGACAGGCCATTTCCAACTATATATTTTGTTAATATTAAAACAATTACCGGGTTCAGGTGAGCTGGCTCAGTAATTATGAGTGCATAGTACTCTTTTGGAGGACCTGAGTTGAGTTCCTAGAGTTCCTAGTATCCACATTAGGCGTCTCACAACTGCCTGTAATTTCAACAGAAATCTGACTGTTCTGGTCTCTGCACGCACACACACACACACACACACACACACACACACACACACACACAAATTGTTTAAAAAATGAAATTGTTAAAAATAATAGCTTAGTAATTACATCCAATTTAACTTTTAAAAGATCATTTCCATAAGTTTCTTCTGGAGTTTTTCTATATCATGTTTGTACTGTTTTAGACTAGACTATAATTGCAGCATTTCCCTTTTCCCTATCCCCCTTCAAATTCTCCCAAATAACCCTTCCCACCCTCCACCAGTTTTACAGCCTCTTCTTTTTCAGCAATCATTATTGCATGCATATATGCACATGCATGTATATGTACTTCTTATAGTCTTTCATGAGTTGAATGGTTGTCTTCACATATACACTATATCTCCAGAGGAACCATTTAAAATAGAACCACTTTTATTCAAATACTCTGTTTTATTCAAAATAGCTTTTGTTAAATAACCACGTTCAATAAACTAGGTCCTGAAAACTAAACAAAATGTATGAATTTATCATACTACAGACCTAGAAACCAACTAGGATCTGAGAAGAACTGTACAGCAGGCAAGAGTATAGAGCTCACTCCACTTCACAATTCTGTATGCGTGTGTCAGGTGCAGCTGTGGGAAGCCTTCTTACCTTCTGTTTGGTCTCCTTTTAGGTGTTTATTGGAATCTATACAATAGAAATGATTTTGAAGATAATTGCTATGCATCCATATGGGTATTTCCAAGTAACCTGGAACATTTTTGACAGTATAATTGTCCTTTTTGGATTATCAGAAATCTTCCTAGCAAGTATTAGAGAGCTAACTGTTTTTATTTTATACCCGGTAAGGAGAATTTAAGAACTAATTTTTATTTCATCGTAGTATATCTTATTTTCTTGAACGTAAAATGACACAGTTGAAGCATTTTAAAGGGAAAATATTAGGATCCTTTGTGAAATTCATTCCATCATAAGATTAGTATTTAATGCTTTCTGTGTATATAACTGTGGGATAAATCTAATACATTACGAAAATCCAATATGTTATATATAAAGAAAATAATGAACAGTGTATATTTGCCCTACCAGAAATTAAAATTCAGGCCTGTCCCAATAACGTGTGCAATACTGAGCATCCCACTAAAGTGCGCATAGAATTAGTGCATGAAATTATAAAGTGTGTAATTGAATTATGAGTGTCAAATAGTCACTTGATTTTATTATTAATGCAACAGGTATGAATTGAAATGATTATATATATGACTATATAATTCTGATGAAACATTTTAGTATGCAAGTATGCATTATAATCAACACTGACCTTTGTTGCTATTTTTCTTTTATTTTACATTTGTTCATAAGTTGATATTTATTAAATTGGGGAAATATTGTCCACCTTTTGAGAATTTGGTCCGTATCCTTGGGAACACATTGATGGCCCTGAAAGACTTGGTCCTGTTGCTGTTCTTATTCATTTACTTCTCTGCTGTGTTGGGCATGAACCTGTTTGGTCAAAGTTACAAAGATTGTGTCTGCCAAATAAACGAAGACTGTCAACTTCCCCGTTGGCACATGCATGACTTCTTCCATGCTTACATGAACGTGTGGCGAATTCTCTGTGGAGAGTGGATAGAGACGTTATGGGACTGTATGGAGATTGCAGGCCTGTCTTGGTGTATTCCTTTCTACATGATGGTCATTTTAATTGGAAATTTATTGGTAAATATTTCATGCCTTTATATTTTTTCTTAACAAAACACTTGGTATAGTGTATGTGTTTATATGTGAAGGATTGATGGGATCCAGGGATTTCTAGCTTGATTGTCTACTAGGAGGTTCTTGGTGATTATCAGTTGAAATACAGTTGACCTAGTATGAGATATGTAATAGCCGAGAAAAACAAGCTGCAATTGAAGTTTTACCAAAAGGAATGCATGTTATTAGCAGTTTTATATTTATGTCTTAATAGTATTGAAATAGATATAGATTAATAAATTCACTAGTATATCCTTTATGAATGCATGTGTGAGTGATTTCCATCATTTTTCTATTGACTTGCACTAGTTCATAATCTTGTTAGTCAAAGTAGCTTCGACGTCATGTGGAAAAGGGTTAGATCTGCCGTCTCCAATTCCATGCAGACATAGGGAAAACATAATTCATTTGTAACTCTATTCCCAAAGATTTGTTTGCTTGTGAGGTTTGAAAAAGCACTTAAATGTAAGACTGGCTGTCTGTCAAACCTACCTGCATACTGGCATTACCTGGGGAATTGTTAATGGTGTACTCATGACTTGAAGCCACACTCAGAGATTCTGAGGTTATTGATATGTAGTCTTGTCCTGATCATCAGAATGATGTATTATTATCACGTGACCAAACAGCACAGTAATTCTTGTAAAACAATGGGTGAACAAGTTGCATTATAGAAGGGAGAAAGCTTTGACTTCTCAATTTCCTTACCACGGAACTGCTGCCAAATAAATTGAATAAGGAATCTTTACGGCTTCCAAGAAAATGATATGGCATGAAATATTTTAAAATTTTTTTTGCAGAATATAATAGAATAGTAAGTCTCATTTTCCTTTTTGAAAGGTACTTTACCTTTTTGTGGCACTGGTGTACTCATTCAGTTCATATGAAGCTACAACAACAGAGGTGAACAAAGAAGCCAAAAACTTCCAGCTTGTCATGGCCAGGATAAAAAAGGGAATAAACAGTGTGCTTCTTAAAATATTGTGCACAAAAAGAACTGTTCCTACGGAAGCAAAAGACCAACTATGCGATACAAGTGTTAAAGATATTTCTGGCCACACTCTTTCTGAACTGAGCGATACCCAAACGTTCCTGAGATATAAGGAAAAGAACAGTAGCCCAGAGAAAACCCCAGTAACTGAATCGGAAAGCCAGTCACTGATTGCTAGTCCCAGTGCCTCAGAAACTGTGCCAGTTGCTTCAGGAGAATCTGATATGGAAAATCTGGATAACAAGGAGACTCGAAGCAAGTCTGGGAATGGAGACAGTAAAGAGGTCAGCAGTTCTTTTATATTCGTTATTCAGTATGGGTTTGTGATTCTATTTGAGAATTAAATTAATATTGACATTACGGAGTAAGATTGTGCATTTGATACTCACTCCACTGTCCTTAACTACTGTATTTCATGGTTTTGACCAAACTACTTAGATATCCAAGTTGTTGTTTCCTCATTGGAAAATGAGGATACGTTTTTTTTTGGAAGGAGGAAGCAAGAAACATAGCATAGTAGCAGAGAGAATTTGCCTAGAATTTAGTTATCATGTTGGAGATATTACAAAAACAAGACAATCTGTGGTGATGAAAAACCCCTTTAAGGCATCTAAGTTAGAGAACCGATGTGTGTGATTGGGAGATTTAATTCTTTATGCATTATCATCTTAAAGATATGAGAATAGCTATCCAATGGGTGATGGGAATTCCTGTTTATCACACATCTACACATCTCTGTCTCATCTGAAGACTTGGCTTCCATGTATCTCTAGATAAAATCATTTTGTATCATTCTACTTCTAACTGGTGGATCCTTGGAAACTCTTGATAATATCATTAGATTGTCTAGAGCACAAAATATAGAGTAAAACAATCATGTAAAATAACTGTAAATATTTGGATTCCAGAAACTGTCAATAATATTGTATAATTAGTTGTGCCTTTATTTGGTTAAGTAACTTCTCAGAGATTTATTCCAGGATGTTATGTTTAGCTATGTATTTAGTCGGGTACTTTATTATGTAGTCCAAGAATATTAGTGTACATTGATTAAAAATACAACAAATTAATCATGTAAAGCACATTAATTAAAAAGGTTTAATATTTTTATTTTTGCAATCTATCCTTCCATTAAAATATTTATGTGTGTACAAATTATAAGACTGAACAAGCTACATATCAGACTGTAACACTTATAATATAGTTCGATGTCAATTTTTCATTATATTTAATAATCTAAAAAGTAAATTATTACTGTAACTTATATTTTGTTCTATTTGTTATATAATAAAGTAAAGCTGTTAAAAGATCATATTTATAGCCTGTATACATGTATTTGAAATATTAAAAAATATCTGGTGTATCATTTCAGCAACTGAGTCTCTGCACATTATTTTTTTTTTTGCTCAGTGCCTTTAACCAAACAAATGCACTGGTATAGTTTTTTTTATTTCACCAAAACTAAATAAAATTTAAAAGAAAAGGGTTTCAGTAATAAAAATACATATCTAAGTAATATTTCCTGCACACTTTGTATCTTTACTCAAGCAACACTTTTTGCTGAGATGACAACTGGCCATGTAAAGGCTAAAGCAAAGAAAGCTTCCCATTATACTGATTGCACATGATCAAAAGGAATGACCAAACATTGTTAAGATTCTTTTCCAATTGCTACCTAAATAAGCCTACATTAATAAAGTTTTTTTATATACTCATGTTTGGTTTGTGTTAATTAGGAAATATTGTTTGATGCTACTCACGTACAGGATCTTGTCAAGGTTAAAGGATGGTATGTCCATATTAAAATAGGGTCAACTGAAGCGTTTGTCAGATGAATAAAGCAAACATCACCTTGACCCAGCAGCCCTGTGCTTCATTCAGGCAAGGGCGAGGGGAAGGAAGAACCCTCTCTTTCCCCAGGATCTTCCTCCAGGGCTTGTCCATTTGCCCCATTCTGTCCTGGGCACAGATCACTGTGTGATTTTCTCATATCCCATCACGATAAGCTCACACTCAAAGTTGGTGAACACAGACTCTTCAGAATGGATTTAACATTATATTGAAAAGCATTCTTGTCTGCTTAACATTAGCACAGAATGACTTATTATGATGCTGTCTATCTAATTAAAACTTCATCTAGGTGGCCCAAGTGAAAGCCTTAAAATTCAAACTCCCTTATTTTTTCAAACTATGATTAAAGTTCTTTTTAGCTAACCTTTGATTTTATCTAATGTTATTCACTCAGTATTTCAAACCAATTTAAAAAACAAATCCTTATTTACAAAATGAGTTTCAGTATCAGCTCCCAAATTAACTTGATATGTTTTTTAACTTTGGTAATATTCTTCCTGTATATAATATTTATATGAAATAAACCTACAATTATCAAGTTAAACTTTGGCTGTAACTATTTTGTTGGGGCTATATTTTTTTCTAGAAAATGAAGCAGTCTAGTTCATCCGAATGCAGCACTGTTGATATTGCAATCTCTGAAGAAGAAGAAATGGTCTATCAACATGAAAAGCCAAAGCTTCACAAAAATGGCAAGTAGCCGCTTCTTTGGTATTTTTTTTTCAAAATTAGACCTAATTTCTCTGAATCTAAATATTAATTTTAGCCTTAATTATAGAAGGGTTGTATTCATATTGAAATGTGTATTCATTTACCCACCCATAACTTAATAGATCAAGAAGTATAAAGGAAAAATCCATCTTTGGGAAAAGAGAATCTGTTTGGTATCGTCTAATATGACAGCTGTCTCTGCCATCAAGTTTGATTTCACCTCCCTATTTACTGTCTGTTTTCTCTTCCTCTCATTGCTCCTTAATCTAAACAATGACAAACCTCATAAGCTGGTTAAAAAGGTTAGTGTGTGTGCTTGCCCATGCAAACACTGAATAATGTCATCAGTATCATCATAATCCTAGCTCACTGATTCTGCCTGTAGTGACTGACATAGTTGATAGAGAAAGAAACTCTGAGCACTTGTCTATTAGTAGAATAATATTGATCCTAAAATTTACTCAAATGTAGTAACAACAATCTACTGCATGAAAGTATACAATTTCAGTGAGGTCTTCATCACACTAGATACATAACAGATACTTCTCAGTGATTTATAATTCAAATGTGATTCCTAGCAAGATTAAGAAATTACTAAGTATTTAGGCTTTTTAGATCAGTGAAAAGTCATCGAAGTACTAACTGCCAAAAATCGTCAATTAATAGTTTTACAGTAAGAACATATTTTGACTGAAGAGATGACTCAAGGAATAAAGTGCTTGCTATACAATCCATCATGACCAGATCCCAAACATCCATATGAAAGTCAAGACTGGTAACACATGTCTTTAATTCTAGTGATGGGGAAGCAGACACGGGGGGTCCAGGGAGCCAGCCAGTCTAGCCGAAATGGCAAGTTCCAGGTCCGGTGAGAAACCTGTCTCAAAACACAGATGTAGAAGGTATTGAGGAAGACATCTCAGTGTCAACTTCACACTTACCAACGTGGGCAAATGCCCTGCCCTAAACACACGCGTAAATATTTCAGCAATGTAAATTCAAGGATATTAATCGTCTAAAACAAAGATATAAATTTACCCCATTTTTAGAAAGATACATAATTTAACAATAAAAAATTACTAAAATGATTTTTTAAACTTTACATTCCACTTACATTCATATATTTAATACCTCCAGTAACCATTCCCTTGTCAAGCTACAGATTTGTTTGTACTAGCTCTTTCTGGCAGAAAGGGCAGGCTTCCTGCAGCTACATATACTCAACCCATGAAGTACTTGGCATTCCTGACTGTCTCTTTAAATTGTCTCACTCAACTTTCCTATTTCCATGATGCCTAAGAATCAGTTTCAAAGAAATTTAGCTGAGTTAATATGATATGTGTTAATATAAATAAATGTCTTAAATCCTAACACTGAGTGTTCAAAATGTGATTCACAAGCTCCCACATGTGTGTGTACATTTGGGGTAGCCTGGAGGAAGAGCTTTGATTTGTGTTAGTTCTCTTCTGTGTAGGGTTGGAGGACCGTCTGTTCTATCTACCTGCTGGGTTATTTCCTACTCCTCCAAACCCACAAGTTCAGTGCTTCTTTGCTCCTCACGGATCGCAGACCACTGAGCGGCAGTAAAAAGTCAATTGTGTGTAAATCACAACCCATCTGTATCTGATTCAGTAAATAAGTCATCGATAAGGCATCTAAAGGTTGAGACATTTACTCTTTGTGAGTAATCTTTCTAGATATTTACCTCTACCAGTTTCCTTCCTGGCAGGTTATGAACGAAAATCTTCACCAGGTCATGTCAGCAGAGAATCTCGGAATGGAAATATTTGGAAGAACATAAGGAAAACTTGCTGCAAGATAGTGGAAAACAGCTGGTTCACGTGTTTCATTGGCATGGTCACTCTGCTCAGCACAGGCACCCTGGTGAGCACTCAGCCTCAGTAAACCTCTTGTCCTTTCAAGATCATCACTATACCGGATGGCTTTGCCCAGAATACTGAATATAGCTCCAGACTTCATGTTCTGCGATTTGTGATCATTAGAAAATATCTTACATTTTTATTAAGCAATGAGTACAAATAATTCAATATTAAATTTAATATCAATACTATTTTATGATATGGAATTTTGTATCACTGGTCTACCTATGGTAAAGGTTATATTTATAATATGTACAAACACTTAGTATTGATGTTAAAGTTAAGTATCAAAATTAAACAAGAGTTTCAGAATTACATATTGTAATGGGAAAAGGAAGTAAAAATAGATAAAGTAGATTTAATGTACTATATATTCGTTTTACTTTTATTGATTTTATTGAGCTATACATTTTTCTCTGCTCCCCTCCTTTCCTCTGTCCTCCCCTTTCAACCCTCTCCCATTGTCCCCATGCTCCCAATTTACTAATGTCTTTAGTTTATGTCTCAACGCACTTGAAGTTAAATTTAATTCCTTGTAATCAGAGTTCCTAGAATTTTTGTATATTAACATTTAAAATTTTTAATTACAGGCTCTTGAAGATATATATATTGATCAGCGAAAAACCATTAAGATCTTACTGGAATATGCAGACATGATCTTTGCTTACATCTTCATTCTGGAGATGCTTCTCAAGTGGGTAGCTTATGGCTTTAAAGCCTATTTCTCTAACACGTGGTACAAGCTGGACTTCATGGTCGTCCTCGTATGTATTTTTTTTTAAGAACTATTTTCTGTTTACTCTCACCATTTCACCTTATTCCTACCTTCTCCCCCACCACAGCCTCAACATCAGCATCTCACTTTCTATAATTTCCCCATCTGTAATATTTAATTCCTATTCATATCCTGTCACTGCACAACATGAAATATTCAACCTTACAGTTCTAGATCCTTTTAATAATTCACCTGTGAAATTACTGATGAGAACAATTTTATTGAACAGTATCTTGGAAATATCACTAAAAATCTTTAAATTCTACTGAATTGGCTTTCAAATACGATATCCACACTTTGACTTTTGTGTCGTCATCATCATCCTTCAAGGTGTCAGGGTTTCTCATGCCGATTCTTTGATGACATTCTTGCTCTGGCCAAGGAGTAGCTTCTGTTGTTTTCTGCACAGAAATCAAAGTGAAAAGTATAAGGTGGATGTCATTCAATGCACTTCTGTTTGCGGGATCCTATAACAAACAAATTCTTCCAGACCCTACGTGTAATGAGATCACTGGCTACTCTACTTCCCATCCACCCTATTATTCTCCACCACTGACATCTCATCTACCAGTACTGGTTTTTGAAACACTTCAAATTAACCACTGTGACTTCTACCCTATTGCCTGGTACTCATCCCACAATCTGGGATTTTGCTAATATTTTTGTTATAGCTAAAATGAAACCTTTGAAGTCCATCCTTTGCTACCTAATTAAAACTACAACCACCCCAGAATTTTCTTTGTCATTTTTTCATCTCAGTAACACTTAGGAGTATTATATAATTTATTCGCTTCTTTGTTTTTTGGATTTTGTTCTTGTTTTTATTTTCAATTTGTCTTCTTACACTAAAAGATAAGTGCTGCTAGGGCAGAATTTTTCTGAATATTATTTTCCCTCCTTTATCCCAATGTCTTCTAGGCATACCATAGAGCTATAACATTTACCCAAATACTAGTTTACTGTCTATACTATGGACAACTATGGAGGCTTTTCTACTTATAATTAGTGACTTGCAGTAGGTGGCCTGTGTCATCTAAGTCAGTTCTTACCATTAGCCTTATACTCCATAAAACAACAGAAAAAGACACCGCACATCTGTACACTGCACATCAATGCTCCCTGTATGCTTATGTACATATGTGTTTCTAAGGATCTCAACCATCTTTATAGTACAGAATTAAGAACAAAAAGATATTATTTCTCTATATTGTATTGAAAACATAAGAAGCATATAGATATAATAAAAGTTTGATTATAGCTATACCAATCTTGTTTCATTCTAAGCCCCATATATTAAGTCCTGATGGTTTTCTGAATATAAATTTACAAATCATGTAACTTCATAACTATAATTTTATAATTATGCTTTCGTATAATTAAATTAATATCTTTCTTCATATCTGGTTTCTGAATTCTTATTTTATATGTTGCCTTAACCACAATAATTCAGAGGTGAATATGTGAGTATATTCTATATCTTGTTTTAATGAATATATTTCCATTGCCATATTAAAAGTGACCTTATTTTAAACTGAAAAGCAATATAAATATTAATCTTGATCATATTGAATATCAAACTTATAAATTTTTATATGGGTAATGGTATTCATTTCTGGAAATGACTACTGTCAAATTGTTTTTTAAAAGATTTTAATGAAAATGATATTCTTACAGTTTGTATTATTAAGATATTATGAAATGTATATTTAAGTATTTTAAAGGTCGGATGGTAGGTTTTGATGTGTCTTTTATTATAAGCACAAAGTTCATGATCACACTCTTTTTTAACATTTTTCAGGTGTTTTGTCTTAGCTTAATAGGCAAAACCCGAGAAGATCTGAAACCACTCACTTCCCTCAAATTCCTTCGAGCACTCAGAGTTCTTTCTCAGTTTGAAAGGATGAAGGTACGACAGAAGGCTTAAAACTGGGCCTGGAGTTTTCATTTGGGACCACTACATTTCCACGAATTTACAGACTTTATTGTTGCTTTTAACGGTTCTTTTAAAACAGAAAAATAACATATCACATTTCATGCAAATAGAGAAGCTCTAGCTCTGTTAGTGCTCTTTTAAAGACTTTAGTAGTGGATAATTAGATACAAAATTAACAGTATAAATAAAGATAAGTTACAAGTTGACAGGTTAAATACAGTTTCAGAAACAATGTATTTCTAACCCATATATATACAATATTTCAATGAATTCTTTATTAATTTTATAAATGTTTTGATCACATTCACCCACAACTCTTTCTTTGAATTTCTACTAGATCCACCTCTATCTCCTTACATGTCCTGCCTATATCATGTCTTCTTCCTGTGTTTTATTTAAGAACTCATTGACTCTAATTTGTGTATACTTCTGGGCATGAGAAATCCATTGGAGTATAGATGACACACCAAAAGCCACACCCTGAAAGAAAACTGACCCTCCCCCAGCTCCTCTCCAACCCCACATAAACCTCATCCCAATCACTCCTCTTTCGTCCTTCTTATCACCTATGTTCTAGTCACCCCCCCCCATTCCCTTAAGGTCCTTCTTCCCCTTTACCACCAATGGACCCATTTTAGTTCAAATTAAACAATGCAAAGATTCCAGGCTAAGGTCACATCAAAGTATTAGAGAACATGTAATGCTGGTAGTTCTAGATCCGGGTTACCTCACTCAGCACAGTGTTTCCAGCCCAGTCCATTTACATAAACATCCCACAATTTCATTTATGGGAGTTAGGGCTGCATGGTGAGTGAGCCAATCCATCACCAATATATCCATTTCGGCTTCATATTTCCTGGGCCGTTCATTTATTGTCTCCTTTGTAAGTCCATCCTTTCAAAGATCATAAGCTTCAAGTCAGTACTCAGTCCATTCCCTATCACTTTTTATATACTTTCTCCCCAGCCTAATTAATGCCTTGAGTTTAAGTTATCTTAGCCATTCTAACATCATATACAATCTCAGTGAATGAGTGTGGTCACTGAATAAAAAATTTAGTCTAGTATTTGAACTAATCAGTTTTGTTGCCTATCAATGTTGTACCATTTTTTTTATGTTTAAGGCCTTTTAGTATAGTTTTATTAAAAATCGACTATTTAGATGATTCCAATACTTGTATATGAATTATTCAATCTCTGGATATGCATTGTATATGATTCACTATGGCACTTTATTAATGAGTACTTTTAATGAGATCAGACAAGAAGACTGTTCTCCCTTCCTGATATAAAACCTTCACTTGTTTATTCTCCAGGTGGTTCTGACAGCTTTGATAAAAACAACATCACCCACTTGCAGTGTATTTCTGATCTGTCTAATGACCTGGCTGCTTTTCAGTATTATGGGAGTATACTTATTTGCTGGCAAGTTCTACAGATGCATAGACCCAACAAGCGGAGAAGTATTCTTTATACATGAAGTTATGAATAAAAGTCAGTGTGAAAATCTGGTATTTAATGAATCAATGCCCTGGGAGAATGACAAAGTGAACTTTGATAATGTTGGAAATGGTTTTCTTTCTCTGTTCCAAGTGGTGAGTATACTTTCGGAACTATTGAAAATCAAATTGACTTTCAATCTAGAGTTCAAACTTGAATTTTGAAGAGAATTTGGGTAATTTATAGATGTGGCCATAAAATAGCTGAGCAGTTGTTAACTGATAACAATAATGAGATTGATGCTGTTCTAGCCTTCTTTGCAGATCTAATAAAACACAGTCCTTGCTCTTGTGGGAGAGGAAGTAGGAACAGCAGTGCAGACAGAAGCAAGGAATGGCAGGACGTGGCTATTTCCTCCCCTGCTCATTTAGTGACAGGGTCACAGCCTTTCAGTCTATTGGCTTGAGATTGTCTTCATACTAATTAACATGCTGAGGGATGGGTCCTTGGTTGTCTGATACCAACAAATACAAAGGGTCCACCATTCACAAGTCACGTGAATAAGACCAAAAGCTTTCATGCTTATTAGCATATATTTACAATTCAAAATTAGTTCCTATTTTCTCTCTCATTTTACTGAAACCATGCTAAATAGTTTATGAATATTAATAATTAGGTAAATAAATTGGACATGTTAAGTGTCTTAGTTCCACAATGTATGGAAGTGTGGCAAGCCTCATCATTCAGCCTTTTAGAGCACTAAACAAAAAAAAATTAAGGTTTGCTTTTTATTTACCATAAAAAGTTTTCTATAAAATTCATCCATATTTATCTTACTTTCGACAGGCAACATTTAATGGATGGCTGGGAATTATGTATTCAGCTGTTGATTCTGTTGATGTAAGTAGCTGACATTCACAATGTCATTATCAAGATAATAACTTAAGCGCAGATCACAAGAGTAAATTATAAAGGGTTAAGAATTTCAGAGTTGGCGTTTCATGGGCACTGAATATTTTCCCAATAACACATCAACAACTGAGTCTCAGCTATCTCTCTTGAAAGATTGTTATCTTTTTTCACAATAACTGGACTAAATAAACACATTTAAAAGCCCAAATGAGCAAAGCCATGAATAAGACCATGATACCCTTGCATCAAGAAGCTAGGAAAGCATTTGATTTATGTATTGGGGTTGGGTTTCTTGTCATCAGTTGTCTGATGAGTCTCATGTTTTAGAAAATTAGCATCCATGTTTTACTAATTTGTTCACGTTCAATTTTAGGTATATATGCAGCCTCTTTATGAACACAACCTATACATGTACAACTATTTTATCATCTTTGTTATCTTTGGACTATTTCTCCCTCTGAGTATGCTGGTTGGTGTTACCGTTAGCAATTTCAACAAGCAGAAAATTAAGATAAGTATAAATATTCTTTGTATGTGCTTAAAATTAAACAACTTTACAAAATACTTCAAGAATTGTCTTATTGGTTTAATGTCATTGTTACATGCTAAAAATATAAGTGAACAATAACTAATGTACTTATATATTGTAAACTTTATAAAACACCTAGCCTTACTGTATATGCAATATTCAAAATGTAGTCAGACAAGAGCTAAAGTTAAGAAGTTTCTACATTTATGTGTGTGTTTATAAATAATAGTGTAATGACCTTACTATGTCTATAGACAAATATATGCGTACATCCAGAAAAATAGTCCTATTCTTGAAATAGAGTCTGTCTGACTATTGTTTGATATAAGATGATAGTCTTCAAAGCATTGTTAAGGTACATTGTCATTTTTGTGATCAAGTACAAGACATAAATGATGATATATGGTGATTAAATGTATTTCAAATTTGGTATTGCACAAACAAGGAAATCTTTCCAGAAATATACAAAATCAATGAGCTCTAATTGGCCAAACTGGAACAATTTCAAGATACTTCTGTCTATACCTACAGTCATCATCAGCTCAGTCCAAATAGAGAGAGAGTGTGTATGTCTGTGTGTGTGTGTGTGCGCACACGCACATATATATGCATATGTATGTACCCACATTTGCCTATCCATATAGAAACCAAAGGTTAACTTTGACAGAGCTCACCAAACTAGCCAGTGCACTCCAGGGATCTGTCTCTGCTTCTGCCTGCAACCTTGAGATTACCTATGAGGTCCTCCTACAGGCTTTTGTAAGTTCTTAGACTCTCAGAATCATCCCTTTGTTTACAAGGCAAGCGCCTTGCCCCGGGCATCTCCCTAGCCACAGAAGAGTTCCATACATCAATGTGTTCTAAACCTCTAGAGTCATAACCAGCATGGATCCAGCCTAAGTTAGAAAGCTCTTTTTTAAGTAGAGAAAGTTGCAGATCATAAAACTGATGCATAGGCATTTTCAGCAGGTGGGTCTGCTACTCAGAGGGAGCAGAAAGCTAAATTGCAACGTATGATTTGAGTCGATGCTGCAGCAGCCTAGGACTGCCCCGCAATGGGACAACATATTAGGGTTTGTTTCTGGGTTTCATGATGGTGGTACATGCCAGTTCTAGTGATGAGATTCTGACTCAGAAAATAAACAATGACTATTCCTAGATTAAAGACACTCTTTACTTTATATATATTGTTATGAGATACTGAAATTAGCACTAAAAACACAAAAATGAATCAGCTGTTAGATAAGAGTGCTATACTTTCAGAATTATTTATAAGAATCTTTCAGTTGCATTTGTAAAATATGACAATAACTGAATTTATACAAATGCAAATCGATCAAATTCTAATTTTATTTATTCCTTCTTGTTAAAAGACTCAAATGTTATTTGTTGAAGTCATTTCTTACAGTGGGCCTTCTGTATCTCTAACAGAAAATAGAAAAGTGTGATACAGATGATTGAACATCATGTATCCTGTGTATTTCATATGAATTTTCACATAGAAATAGCAAAAGTTGACTAAGTAAAGAATGATGACCAGGTCTCTGAAGTACACATCAGTAAAGGAAAGAATTAGATGAAATGCAATTCGATTTTCATATAGTTTATTTATTTATTTATTTACCAGGGAGGATCAAATATCTTTATAACAGTAAAACAGAAAAAGCAGTACTGGGCACTGAAGAAGCTCCTGTATGAAGACCCTCAGAGACCAGCACCCCGTCCCATAGTAAGAAAATACTATTTTAAATTAAATAAATTTATTGGTAATAGAGTGCTTTCCTAACTAACCCTATCACCATGATGTTCGATCCCTATCACCATGAATAAGTAAACCTCTTTACCAAAAAGTAAATATAAGTTTATTCATTATCTTTTTTAAAAAGTTAAAAATGTGTGTTATTAACAAATATGTTAGATGTAGTGGGGCATGCCTGTAATCCCAGCACTTGGGAGGTAGAAGCAGGAATATGAGGAGGTCATGGCCAGTCTTCACAACATAGCAAGTCTAAGACAAGCTTAGGTCACATTATCCTGTCTCAAAATATAGAGATAAACACAGTATGTATGTATATAATCTTTTGACACAATTATAAAATATATTCTTTGACAAAGAATTCACGTGTTCCTTATTGTATTATTTTGAGAGGGAACTTGTAGAATCCAGAACTATGTATATACTTAGATGAGTAACTCGTTAATCGATATTGCACCTTTCTCCACCTACAGAACAAGATCCAAGGCTTCATTTTTGACCTAGTAACACATCGTGTCTTTAATGTTATCATCATAGTTCTTATCTGTTTCCAAGCAACAACCATTATGATACAAAATGATGAGCAGAGTCCACAAATGGAAGCTGCCGTCTACTGGATGAACTCCGCTTTTGTTGTGCTGTTCACGCTGGAATGCATACTGAAGCTCACTGCCTTCCACTGCCACTATTTCACCGATGTGTGGAATGTTCATGATTTTACAGTGATCATTTTCTCCATTACAGGTGAGGCTTGTTTCTGTCAAATTTTCTGTATAGAGTTAATTCAGTCGATCACAATGCCTACCAAGATAGTGACCCTTCAGAGCAAAATGATGAGACTATTTTCTTCCTCAAAAGAGGGAATTACTGTTTGTAATATATATATATATATATATATATATATATATATATTTTTTTTTTTTTTATTGTGTTATAAAGCTTAAAGTATCTGCCACAAACACATGATACCTGCTTGGTAATCTGTAGTGTGTGACATTCAAGGCTGCAAGGAGAAGGAGCTCTGTGTTTTAAAGTGGCACTCACTAAGATTTCTTGCTTCCAAATTAAAAAAAAAATCCAGCCATTGCAGCATTAGAATTTTAGGATTTAAAGGATTTTTGTTACTAGTTTCATAGTTTTAGGGTTTAATGAATTTGTCTCTAATTTTCTCTTCCTTGGGTAATCTCACTCTTTGTTGACAAATACATTCCATTAATCCTCTTGCCAAATAGATTGGGCTCTGCATATAAAGGTTAGAAATAACTTGTATACGTACCTAATTTATAGACTCTCAAAGGATACATGTGCACAGCAGTACACGCTCATACTGCTGTTGTGTAAGAAGCAGGAGTGCTAAAGCACATACAGAGGGAAGGGTACCGTGTCAGTAAATGATGGTCAGAGAAAACATCATATAAGAAGCAAATTTAAACAAAGACATACTAGGTAAGGACATAGACAGTCACTGCGTTTAGGACAAAATGATTTCAGGAATAAAGCTTATTTAGTGTTTGCTTCTGTGTAACCAGAATGTGAGCTCCATGAGAGTAGATAACGTTTAAGAGTTCATGATGTTAGATACTGCACCTAAGGCTCGGGGATCCTTACAGAAGAGGAATCAGGAAGTTTGTAAGAGCTAGAGGATCAGGAAGTTGGATGTGTCTCCTCACTATGACTGCCTAAACATGGCTGAACAAGGATGCTAGACACGCTCTGGGGGTAAGTCAAAGAGATCTTGATCCTACACAAAGAACTACAGACAACTAAGGATTGTTGAGAGTGAAATAGTCTTTCCCAAGGAAGAAACATCAGTTGGTGACCCAATACCAAATGGCCAGCCCTGAAAACATACATGCAATAACATTATACAGACGGAGCAGGTTATATTTATTTATTTAGATGTGTGTGTGTGTCTAACAACAATTAATGAAAAAAGAGGCCATGAATTTGAAAGAGAGTAATGCAAGGTATATGGGACAGTTTAGATGAAGGAAAGGGAAGAGAAATTAAAGTGATTAGATTTCGGGGACCAGCTTTGACAAAAAGACTTCTTGCCAGGGTAGGGGCATTGGGATTTAGAAATATAGTAAAGAATATGAAGACACATTTAAAAATAATAAAACAGAAACATATAGAATAGTACCAGGAGGGAATTCCAGTGAATACGGAAATCGCCCATGTTTAATTTCCAATTTCTTAAAAGTACCCCTAACCACAAAAGGTAGGTGTAAGACAAAAAAAAAAAGGCTTTAACAGGGTACAAGGAAATGAATAGACTAAGTGAAGGTCACGGGCTCAGTCTTCCTTTGCAAGAACAAAACAAGTCACACCCACACCCTAGACCAAAACATTCTGTAAGCAAACCTCTCCCTGGGTGGAATCCAATGCTATCATCTTAAAGGAACTTGAACCATAGTCTTTTGTTTGAAGCAGAAACATATCTGCTTCTCTATTACTGAAATGCAAGGTCTGGCTATTAGCCACACCTGTTGACAATATCCTTGAGGAAAAAGAACTCACTGGTCCAAATCTAGGTGGGACCTTTGTTGGAGGTAGAAACACAATAACCTTGAAGGAATTTACATAAATCCCAACTCTGACCTTTGGTCAGTGTTGACGTAGGCTCACAGTTTTGGGCCTCCACAATTAGATTATAATCTCAAAAAATTAAAAGAAAAACTTTTAAGGGTCTAATGATATTAACCAGGACTTTCATCACAGAAAATATAAACTACCCACCTGAAAGCACATTAGCCCTTTCAGAATTGTCAGTACTTCCAGGAGAATAGTGAATCCATGCCACCGACTACTGAGAGAAGACGTGCGAAGATTGATGGAGCACCAGGAAGAAAACAACTGAATTACAGAATGACAGTGAAGGGGAAATCAGCCCATGAGAAAGCAATTAAAGCCTGATGCTCCACTCTTCTGGCCTCAGGCACTGATGCAGGCATCTGTAGTCAAGTAAAGAGTATGGTTGAGTTGAGTTGAGATTGTGGAAGCCTGGGAGGAGTCCTTTATTGAGAGAGAGGCTGACGTGAACGGGCTGGAGCCATTTACTAAAGCCTTCATCTGAGTGTAAAGGATGAGGACGGTGTGGTTCACAGAGCCAGGGCATACGAAAGGACTGAGTGGGGCAGCTTGATCCACAGAGAGTCAGAATCTGACCTCTTAATAAAAAGATGGAACAAAATCTGCCCACTGAGAAGGTGCAAAGATCCTTATTCTGCTTTTGGTCTGAGAAATGTAGAGGGAAGGAGAATATGCCTTCTTCACTTTTGACAGTGTTTCATGGAAAATCATGTCGTCAGGAGAACAGATTTTAGATAAGGGGTTTAATTTTCTGGTGATGAGCATGTGGATGAATTTGTGCGTGGTTAAATGAAGATGCCTTTTGAATAATGGAAGAGCTTGGGAGACTGGGGAGAAAGGGGAGTTAGGTTAGAGTGAAAGAGTCACTAACAATACTTTAGAGGGAATATAGACATGACGGAACCTCACAAAAATGCCCTCTTATCGGGTCGGCATTTTAACAGAAGTGTCAGCCATGATCCTTTCTCTCAAAAAACAGAGCCAAGCCTCATGACACTTCTCAACCAAAACCCAGTGTGACGTTATAAGGAAATGCTTACAACTTCTACTCATATTTAAAGTTCTTTGGCCTGAAATACTACTTATAAAAGAAACAAAATAGATTACAATTTATGATTCGCTGAATGTTATACATTATATACCTGTAGTTATCAATAATGTCTTCCTGACTTGCATCATTATTAGCTATCATAAGTGAATGGATTATGAAATCTTTGAGAGAAATTATATTATGTATCTCCCAATATTTACATGATACATTTTTAAGGCATTCAGTATAAAATTGAGCAAAATTCCTTAATCCAGAAATATTCAGAAAAATTTTGATTATTGACCTAAAGTGTACATTTGGTCATCTGTGATTTCAGAAGTACCTTGAAAGTGTGAAAAAATGTCTTCATAATTTGGTAAGTAGTCTAGTCATTGTGACAGTTAATGTTTAGCTCACCAAGTGTTCAACATGCTGTTACGTGAGCTATGTTAAGTGAGGGATTGACAGTAGGTTCATGAGCCATAGAAAAATAGAGAGCTTGCAAAATAAACGATGTTTTCTGTACATGGTTGCATTTGGGTAATTTTGTTGCCTATTTGTATCTCTTCTCACACTAAGGATTGTTGCTGCCTATGACAATAGGACAACACTTTGTGCCTCCTTCATTTGTGCAACTGATACTTCTCTCTCGGGTCATCCACATCCTCCGTCCCGGGAAAGGACCAAAGGTGTTCTATGATCTGATGCTACCGTTGCTGCTGTCGCTCCCTGAATTGCTGAACCTTAGTCTTCTCATCTTCCTGGTCATGTTCACCTATGCCATCTTCGGAATGTACAACTTTGCCTATGTTAAGAAAGAAGCTGGAATTAATGATGTATCCAACTTTGAGACCTTTGGAAGCAGTATGCTCTGTCTCTTTCAAGTTACAATATTTTCTGGTTGGGATGGCATGCTGCACGCAATTTTCAACAGTCAGTGGTCTGACTGTGATCCTGATAAAATTAATCCTGGCACCCAGGTCAAGGGAGATTGTGGGAGCCCTTCTCTTGGGATTTTTTATTTTGTCAGTTACATCCTCATATCATGGCTGATCATTATTAATATGTACATTGTGTTGATCATGGAGTTTCTGAGCATTCCTTATAAGAAAAAACACAGGACCTTGAGCGAAGATGACTTTAAGAAATTCTTCCAGGTATGGAACAGGTTTGACCCTGATAGGACCCAGTACATAGACTCTAGCAAGCTTTCAGATTTTGCAGCTGCTCTAGATCCGCCTCTTTTCATGGCAAAACCGAACAAGGGCCAACTCGTGGCTATGGATCTCCCTATGGCTGCAGGAGACAGAATTCATTGCCTTGACATCTTACTTGCCTTTACGAAAAGAGTGATGGGAAAAGATGAGAGAGTGGAGAAAATTCTTTCAGAGATAGAGTCCGGGTTTATGTTAGCAAACCCTTTCAAAATCACATACGAACCGATTACAACCACTTTGAAACGCAAACAGGAGGCAGTTTCGGCAACCATCATCCAGCGTGCGTACAAGAGTTACCGTTTAAGGCAAACTGACAAAAACACATCAGATATCCCTGTAATAGATGATGACAGAGATGATTCCGCTTCTAAAGGTGTCCATTCTGACAAAATCAAGGAAAAGACATCTATTCAAACCCACATCTAATTTCAATTCTCATTTCTGATTTCTTCCCACATCTCCCAAACACTTAAAGTTTAACTATGAGTAGTGATCACAGAGTAGAGAAAATAATTACATGTTTGTGTGCCCACGCATCTCATCTCCAGGCCAAACTCATGTTGATGTTCAGTCTGCCCTATATACATCAGGGCCAACAGCACCTCAGTATTGGTACAGTTAGCGAAAGCAGATTACAGTTGTAATTTGGCTATTTAATTTTTTCAACATGGCTTGTCTGGTGTTGTCTCTAGTGGAAGATGAGTGGGAGGAGATGGGAAGAAATGACAGTATAATTCAACAGCTAAATATTTTTCCTTTTCCATCTTATATGTGATTTTACAGGCTAGGTCACCACTCCTGTGACTTAATTTCAAATATGTGATACTTCCTTAAATTGAGATTGTGCTTCTGAAACAGGAAGTACTGGATTAAATCAGAAACTTACATAAATAAATGCTTCTGACAGTAAGGGAAAATGCAGTTCTTCAGAAAGTGCCTTTGAGTTCAGTCATAGAGACTTTAGGGCTAATTTGTAACAAATACTTCTTAAGTTTGGCTGAACACCTCTTTTTGCTTTTCTTTCTTCTTCGCTTTTTGGATGCTTGCTTGCTTGGTTCTGTTGTGGTAGTGGTGGTGGTTTCACAGTTATTGTTTAGTTCTGATTAGTGTATGTTGGCTCATTGGTTAGTGTATGTTGCTTCATTGCTCTTGGACTCCTGGTTCCTCATCACTCTGGCACGCTCTGCATGAGGTCCAGCTCAGCAACAGATTAGATTCAGAGCAAGAAGCATAGACGAATCTACACATTGAACCTACAATTTCTGTATTTTCTTTACATTTATACTTTTGTAAAAGTACACATTTACTAAATAGATATAAAGATTAATGGACTAAAGCTTCACCTCATTATAAAATCTGATGTATTTTTTATGTATTTATTCACAGCAGATGCATGCTATCACATAAATTAGAAGAGTTGAAGGGAACCAGTGTGTCTAGGGATTTTCAGTGCCCTAACCCTTAATTAGGAAACTGCTCAATTGAAAGTACTTTTCATTGCACTTTGTATCTCCTGTAACTTAAAAAGGAGAGTGATCCTTAAAACAATAAGGACTATGAAATAATAGACAAAACTAAGTTGGTATTTTATAACATCATTGTACGTAAATTAATTTTAATCGCTCATTTATCTTTCCCTTGTCATTTGTTTTATATATTGTCATACATATAAGTGCTCTCAAAATGTTTTATATTTGAGAATCTGTAAAATAAAAGATTAATTTTCACTACTGACATCAATATAAATAGTTGATTTTTACTTATTCATAAAATTGTTTACTTCCCTTCCTGTAGTTTGAGACTCTGATATTTATTCCATTTATATGAAAACTGATTTCACTGTGCCTATGAAGTCCTTCCGAATTAGACAGAAAACAATACATATTCTGTTGACTTACAAAGCAAGCATTAAATGTGTTTTATGACACTCGGTGCAATTATGTCCTGGAGATTGTAATTCGTGATTAATGCATGCTCTTGGGCTTTAACTTCTGTTACCCGCTTCTGCTCCTCAGAAACGTAGTAAATTAACCAACGTACCTTGAAAGATCACCTAAGTAAATGTAATTTCAGAGTCCGGTGGGTTATTTTGACAAAAGTATTTCCCTTTCACTGTTCTCTCCATCATGTGATGAGGACAAGAAAGGCGTGGGAGGTTTAACTGGTGACAGCTGGCGTATTATATCAACTTCTCGGATTTCCAATTCCTGGGAATGCCTTAATGTGGAAATTGCTGCAGATGCTAAAACTGAATTGTGACTGGCTTCGCTTCCATAAACACATGAAGACCACACACTAATTTGAGTTTAATATCATTTTGCTATTACTTCTAAAGAATGGTAAGCAATAATCACCCAAAATTGCAGGAGAGTGAAGGACTGTTGCCATATGTTCTACTTTTGAGATACTGCAAAACATAATAAATGCCTCCTGTTAAGCACACTTGGCTTTGTTCACTTTTATATTATAAATTGTAAGCCAGATTAGCAAATCAGAGTTGTACAAAAACAAGCAGAAGAAAAAGAGCCCAAGAGAAGACACAGAATAATAGACCCACTCTTTTGCATACACTCAGGAATTCCATTAAAAGATACCAAATTGCCAGCAATTTTATATATGCAGAGAACCTGGTGCCAACCCATTTAGGCCCTGTATATGCTGCCTCCTTCTCTGTGAGTTCTTGTCAACATTGTTCATGATTGATTTAGAGAGCTTTGTTTTATTGGGGTCCTCAATCCCCTCTGGCTCCTCCACTCTTAAAGATATTATACTGATTTAAAAAAACCAAGAACAACAACATGCAAAACCCTATGAACAGCAAGTTCTCAACTCAAAAAGTCGCTATATGGTAGGCCAACAGTATATCACATGAAGAAAGTGATATAAAATACTTCAACCTTAATTACTAACAAAATTAAACATACTACAACTGCAGTGTTGGAAGCACATAACTTGTCCCAGTCTTTGACCACATCCTAAAAATCTATATACAAATGAGGTGAAAATAGTTTTGACAAGTTTTACACCAATTCTTTTTACCTGTCACTTCAATTTCCAATTTCCAGATCCTTTCCTTGGAAAATCGCTTCGTTATTGCAAAAGTCCAGATGGCACACTTGACAATTTCTCTCTCTCTCTCTCTCTCTCTCTCTCTCTCTCTCTCTCTCTCTCTCTCTCTGTGTGTGTGTGTGTGCTTTGGCATTGACTTTTATTAATCTTTACACATTATTTATGACTAACCTTATCACGAACACTGATTGAGTCTTAATGCTCTCAAAGCTCCAACCTAGTAGAACTAGGGGTAGCCTACTTCTCAGGTGTGTACCATGATGCTAGTGAATGAGCTAAGCCTCCCTGATAAGGCATACAATTACAATTTATCAACAATTCATGTGTCAAATGAAGTTATGCCACTTGGTGATAATGCTTTCTCAGAGAACTGTAGATTATCTAACAAAAAATCCCAAGTACCAGACTTGCAAGCCTGCTTTTGAGTTGTTGGTGATGGGAACCCAAGATACTCAAAACATATAGGCTTTTGCTGATGCCCTTCGTTACCTCCCAGAAGCTGAAGGTAGGTAGGTACCAGTTACTGAAGACAGCAAGCACTCAGGACAAACAAATTGGAGGAATGGAGCTGGATATGATATGAAGCCACCTCTCTGAGGACTAGCTCTTCTTGTCTTAGAACTTGATATCCATGCTGCCAAGGGAAGAAAGCAACTGATATTTTTACCCAGTTGTGATGCTTGTGAGCCACAACAATGACAAGCATGGCAAAAGGTCAGTAAAAGCGCAATAGCAGCACTTATGTCTTAGAGGTAATCAACTGCTCTCTATTTAGATTTTGGGTGTCCTCAACAAGAAGATAATCAAACCTGGTTCTATGAAACCAGCCACACGCCCGTGTCTGGTAGGAACATGAATCTTAAGAGAACCCACTACTGCCACTTTCTTCAACAAGGATATTCCTTTCTGAGTTATAAATACTTACACATTCCTGCGTGGTGGCACACAGCTTTAATTCCAGCACTGGGAGGCAGAGGCTGGTGGATCTGTGGGAGTTTGAGACCAGGCTGGTCTTCAGAGTAAATTCTCAAACAGTTAGAACTGTTACACAGAGAAACCCTGTCTTGAAAAACCAAATAACTAAGTAAGTAAGTAAATACCTTTCATAATCAGAGTAGTAGTTTTCTATAAAGGTATTTGCTGCATCTCAAGCTCTCATCAAAGACTCTTCTTCCCCCAGCAAATACCTTTAGAGAAAGCTACAACTCGACAAAATGCAAACAGTTGACTGTGGGGTTCTCAGCCCCAGCTGATCTACCTAACAAACAACACATGCTCCAAAGGCACAGGGAACACTGAAGAAGAAGAGATGAAAGGGTTGTAAGAAGAAGAGGACCAACACGTCTACTGTGATTGTGTTTTCTAGATACTAGAGAGAAACTATCACTGTGGAGTCTCATAAAACATGGCTGCTTAAAAAGATGTGCGCAGTCACATCATTTGCCATGTCAGCATGGGCGGGGGAAATCCCACAGGTTCTCAACCTTACATAATGAGCTATAGGCAACTGACTGGTGAGGGTAGAAACTAACCTTCCCCAGAGGTGAGTCTTCTAATAGTTCCCCAGTGCCAAGTGATCAGTGCTAAAAACACATAAATACAGGCAAGACTAAATGGATTCAGGAGGTTGTATTTATGCATTTATTTGTATGAATATTGTTATTGCTACACGTATGTAGGTGTAACAATAGTCATTAAAAAATAAGAGGCTGTGAATTTGAGAGGGAGATGTCGGTGAACATGGAAACAGATGGAGAGATGAAAGGGAGGAGAGAAGTGATAGGAATACATTTTAGTTAAAATTTAGAATAAAACTTTAAAGTTAAAAGCTGGCTATGGAATCGCACAGAATGCTCCTTAGAAGACAGAATGGCTAAGAATTATCTTAAAGTAGTTACTAACATTAACAATGAGGAGACTGCCATGTAAAACAGCTTTCATATTTCATCTTACTCCCGTCAAAGTGACCAAGACCTCCACAACAAGGGGCAACAAATGCTGGCTGGTGAGGAAGTGAGGAAAGGGAACTCTAATTCACTCTTAATTGCATTATAAAATTGTTGAGCCTTGTGAGGCCCGGGCATGAGGCCCAGTGTAACTTCCTTAGCCTAACTCTAGTCTTTGGCTGTGAATTCTGCATATGAGTGACTCAGCACAGCCAAAACTAAATCTGCCTCTGCACAGCCACCTTTAACATGGCAGGATATTATAGGCCCTTATTCCTTACTCCACCTCACCGTGTCCTGTCCCGTCTGAGTAAGACTCCTACCCCCATCACAACATATACAATTTCCTCCCTAATACAATGAAAAGAGATCCTCCTTTGACAGACTCCTGTCTCAGTGTGTGCTTCTCCCCAGTGGCCAGGGAGGAGGTCTGGGTTGTCAACACTCACCATCCCACTCATTTCCAGGGAAAGCCTGGCAGATCCAGCTCTGTCCCTGCCCTTTCTGCGAGAGAACCTGGTATAAATTGGCATGGCAGCTCTGAAAGTTAGCAAGGAATTTTTTTAAGTCAATAATATATCTTCAAAGTTGTATCACTGCTTTTAACATGCCCAAGGGACTGACATCCTACCCCACAGGTAGTGTTGTTTATGCATTTGTTTGTTTTGTTTTAATTGTTATGTTTGAGACGGGATCTTCCTTTGCAGTTAGAGTGGCACTGTAGCTAGCCAAGGTAGGCCTTCAACTCAAGGTTGTTTTCCTATATCTGTTTTCCAAGTGCCAGGATTAAAGGCAACTGTCTACCCCTATCTACCCCTGCAATACTATCCCTTGATCCCTGAATACACTATGTCTTATCATATGTGAAAGAACTTCTAGGATTTGTTAAATAATTATTTTTAGTTGCTCTTCCAATCATTCTTGGCAGTTCAAGTCAAGATAAAGTATTTGTTCTTCCAACTACATGATATGTATTCAAACCAAGGTAAACTCTGACATATTCAGGACAAGTAAGATTCCTCAGCATACATGCTAGTTTAATTAAAGAAGGCATGCTGTTTTAAGTCACAGGAAGTTGCAAAAATTTATCTCTAAGATGCTGTTTTTCTTCTCTACTAAATGGTTAAATATATTACAATGTCCTCACTTCAATTTCTGCTCAGGAAAGCTCTGGATTTAGAAAAATCATGCAAATATTCTATCGAAATGTGGCCTAAGTACATTAAGCCAAGGTCTCTGTGGTCCCATCCATTGCAGCAACATTCATGTACACAGAAATTGTCTCATCAATAATGTAGTTATAAACAGGTGGCCATTCTGTGCTCTCTTCACTTAATGCTATTCCCAAACACATTCTGAGGGAAGGAACTGGATGCCTTCATGAGCTATTGATCTACACAGGAAGAAGGTGTGATTAAAAGCTTTGCAAGGAAGGCATTGATTGCATGTGCATTAGCTTGAGTTGACCTGAATTTTTCTCTGCAGAATGCTGCTGTGTATTGGAGCAATGATCAAAAAATGCAACACTAAACCAAAAATTGGAAACATTTTATAGTTTCAGGAATCAAAATAGAGAGTAATACTCCAGGGAATGAAAGAAGCCAAAGGAGCTAACATGAACCTGACTTATAATGGGTTAGTGATGGTGGGGCAGGATTCGGTCCTGCCTGGGATGAAACAGCATGAAGGCTATGAACCTTTTACTCATTCATTTTCTTAATAACAATGACAAGAAATATCAAGTGGCTCCAAACACCTTCCTGAAATAACTATCAGGCATCTTCAGCATAATTATATTTTTTTATTATTGAAGATGAAATTATAGAACATTACTTTTCCAATCAGGGATATGTATTGGATTTTAAATATCACACCTTTGTGGATATATATATATCAGCACAATTATTTAAACTATTGCCACTATTGGTTAGGATTAAAAAAAGGTGATGCCATAATTAGGTAATACACTGCAAGTACAAAGCTCTTGACCCTTTGCACAAATACTCAACATAAAATGGAAATGTGACATACTGTCTATGCATTATTAAATAGGACTTAAGTAATTGTCTGATTGCAATGTTGTCTGTGTTTCATTTTGTTTTCTACTTTTGTATTTTAATAACAGTTGTATTTGATAATTTCTATCAATGTTTCCTCTACAATATTAACTGTGCTTATGATTTTCTCGTTGAGAGAAAATGATTCATCTAGAAATTATGGTCCTATATTGCTGAAGAGTTTTCTATAATTACTCTGTTAAACTTGTATGCTCCACCATTTCCTGCTAATTTTTTTGTTTAATGCATAAGCAATAAATATGCTAATGTGAAAAGACAAAAAAATCAAAATCTCAGCTGTCATAGTGCAAGGCATAACCACTATAGATATGTTGATTTGGTAATAAAGTCTGACTCTTTGAGACAATTTATGAGGGATTAACTATAATTGACATTGCTCTCTCACAAGAAATGAGAATAGAAATGCATAGAAGAAATTTTGTTTACCCATTACACAGTAGCCCAAACAAGAATATTAAATGACAAAAGTGAGCAGGAGACAACAAATGTAGGATTCTCAATCCTACATTAAGTACTACTATAGATTTGACTTAAATATGACTCTATACCATGTTCCAAAGGAAGGCTCTAAAATAACATAATATGATACAGTATTTGAGTGAAATGAAATACAATACTTAATAACATAAAATTCATATAGTCCAGCATTGACAGTATTATGTTTTTGTAAGTGCATATGTGAGCATGGGCATGTGTGTGCACACACACGTTTAGGTATGGTTCAAAGGCTGTCAAGATCAAGTGTCTTCCTGAATTGCTTTTCATCATTGTTTTAATTTTAAATTATATTTATGTATTTATTTGTATTTGCGCATGTGTGTATGCATGTAGGGACATGAACATACTGTAGCACATGTGTGGATACCTGAAGAAACATTTCAGGAGTCAATTCTCTCCTTCCAGTATGTGAGTCCTGATGACTGTACTCAGATTGTCAAGTTTGACAAGTACGTTTACCCAATGAGACATCTCAAGTGATTTCACTCTTATTTTTGAAGCTGAAACTCACCGCTTTAATAGACTAGTTGACTAGCCAGAAAACACTAACGATTTTTTTTGTCCCCTAAAGCTAGGATGACAAAACATGCATTTTGCAGTGTTTTAATTGGGGATTTTACTGCTTTGCAGAGACACCATGAACAGAACAACTTTTAAAAAGAAAAATATCTAATTATAGCAACTCACAGTTCAGAGGTTCAGTTCATCATCATCACATCAGGAAACAAGGCAACATGCAAGCAGACATGGTACTAGAGAAGAAGCTGAGAGTTCTTATATCTTGACTCAAAGGCAACAGGAAGTGGTCTGTTACAATGGGTGTGACTTGAGCATATATAAAACCTTAAAGCCTACCTCCACAGTACTTCATCCAAAGTGACCACACCTACTCCAACAAGGCCATCCTTCCTAATAGTGGTGCTCCCTTTGAGGACAATTTTCTTTCAAAGCACCACATTCCATTTCCTGGGTCACAAAGGCTTGAAACCATATAATAATGCAAAAATGCAATGCTCTATGCCACCCTAATATGTTGAAATTACAATAAAGTGTTCTTGCTTATTGCATATGTGACTGGTGTTTTTTTTTTTAAATGGGGACTCCTCACAGACCCTCACACTGTAACCCCATGTAAAATCAAAATGAAAAATCAGATCACATACATCCAACATAAAATAACACAGAATATATATTACTGTTCCAAAATATAGGGAAGGGAGCATAGTGAGGAAATACTGGATCAAAGAAAGACCAACAACCACCTGGGCAAACTGCAAGATCTACATCTTCAAGTCTTATCCAAACATTCTCAAGATTTTCAACTCCTTTCCACTTTGCTGACTGCTACACACTTCTTTATCTTGAGATGGTTCTACTCCTTGTTTGTACCTTTCCTTGGCAGGTATCCCATGACTCTGGCACCTATAACGTTTTAGGGTCTCCAAGGCAACCCATGCTTCGATTTCACAGCGTCATGGTCTCTCTAGGCTTCCATACAGAAACACCTCTAACTTATGCCTGGATTCAGTGACTTTCCTCATTCTCAGAGAAGTATTCCAAACTCCTTTCTTCTATCTTTAACTCTGAAGTCAGAACCACACAGAGCTCTGTTGCTTACTGGCACTGACATATGGTCCCCTCATTCAATTACATCTTCAATATCTTTCCGTTTTCAATAGTTTCCTTCACTGCCTAAACTTAGCTGTTCTGGAATTTGTTCTATAGTCTAGGCTGGCCTCAAACTCAGAAATCCACCAGTCTCTGCCTTCCTAGTGCTTGGATTAAAGGCATACACCACTACACCCAGCCCTAAACATTTCTTTAATTCATTTTCATTAATTGGAAATTTAAATAGGTAAGATCTTGCCCTGAGATTACCACTCACTTTATTCCATTTCTTAATCTGTTTATGACCTTCAATACAGGATTTAGCTCCATCACACTTACTGGTGCTCTTTTTCTCCTCAAATTGTACATTTTCCTGCTCTTTTTCATTATAAATCTGTATAAGAGTGACCACTAGTAACCATACAACAGTGTCTATATTAGATTGTTTTGATATTTTTTTGCCAAAAGAATTAATCAAAAACTCTTAACTTTAGCCTCGGGCAGACTCTTTGGATAAAGGCAAAAGGCAGCCACATTCTTCACCAAAATACAACACTAGTCTTTAGGCTACACAAAAACATTCTTCTCTGAAATCTCTTGATCCTGGCACCCACAGTTCATAACAGACAGCACCTCTATCTCCATCCTCCTACTAGGATGGCCCATTGACCAACACTTAAGACTGCTTTTCTAATCAACAGTTCCAAGGTGACTTCAAACAAAAGCGTGGTTAGTTTATCATAGTAACACCTCAGTTCCTGATACCAAATTCCGCCTTCGTTAGGGATTCTATTGCTGTGAAGAGACACCATGACCTTGGCAACTTTTATAAAGGAAAAATATTTAATTGGGATAGCTTACTTACCGTTCATAAACTTAGTCCATTATCATCTTGGCAGGAAGCAAAGCAGCTTGCTGGAGAAGGAGCTGAATGTTCTTACATCTTGACTCACAGGAAACAGGAAGTGATCTGTCACACTGGGTGTGGCTGGAACATATAGGAAAACTTAAAGCCCACCTCCACAGTGACACACTTTTCCCATAAAGACCACACCTACTCAAATAATGCCACTCCCCGTGATAGAGTCACTGCTTTAGAGAGCACTTTCTTTGAAACCACACATGTGGGCTTCTTTTTATTTGGGAGGTAGAAATTGAACTCAGGTCCTCATGCTAGCATGGAAGAAATTTACCATCAGACCAAGCTCTCCAGTATATGTTGAGCACTTCATTAAAACTGGCATTCAAAGTAGAAAAGACACAGCAATGTGGCTTTTAAGATAATTTAAGTCACACATAGCAACAGAATAAGTCAATTAGAACATAAAATTAGACACTGCACCTTATATAATTATATATCTATGGGCATGAATTAGAGGACTCTGAGATATAAGAAGAAAAACAGAACATATTTTTAAGCCCTGGAAAATCCTGGAGATAAAATTTTATTCAAAATAAACTGCATAGCTTTCAGAGATAGGATGCTACCAAAGAGAAGAGAGGAAAGCATACAAATTTAACAGAGTAAGGCGATAAATGAAAAAAAAAAAAAAACCTCAGTGACCTCTTGACTAATATGAACCAGTCTGATACCATCAAAAAAAAAATACTAAGTACTTTGCACACAAACAATTGGTAACTGAATTAATTCCCCATAGTGCTGTGTTTCCGTGGAGGTCAGAGTGCTTTTCAGAGTAGAACTGATCTTTTTTTGGGGGGTGCAGGCTCAGGGGAGTCAACCAAGGTACAGGGGGCAGGGCTATCTGGTCCCATCCTCACCACCTGTGGCCGGTGGGAGAGCTGGCATTGAGGTTATGAAAATGGAAGAGGTGGTTCTGCCCCTCACCAGCTGCACACTGGAGAAAGTGACTCCTGCACTTCATCTGGGCAGCACAGAAGAGCTGCTCTTGTTGGGGGAGTCAGGTGAGCTGCCCATGGCTGTGAGAGGAATGGGGAGGTACCTGGCCATACTCCTCACTACCTGTGTGGGTGGTGGGAGAGCTGGCCTTGAGGTCTTGAGAGTGGAAGAGTTGTTCCTGCCCCTCACTAGCTACAGCACTTGGGAGAGAGTCCTCTCAACTTCCCCTGGCCCTCTTGGTGGAGAGCTGTGAGTGAGCTGATCTGAGCACCTGAGAGCCAAAAAACCAGTTCTGCCCCTTGGTGCTTACTGCATAGGGTGAGCTAGCCAGAGCAGGCCAGAGAGTTCCACGTGGTAAGGGAGTGGGAGAGCTGGTGAGCTGACCAACCCAGCTACCACCCAGGCCCAGAACCAGAGCTAAGAGTTGACCCACCCCAACACCCACACCATCTAGGATGTGCTGGAGCACATTTTGCAATTATTTAAGATAAGGCCTTTTCTAATATGCTCAATCAGATAATACAGATGCAGAACAATTGCATTGTAATGAGGTTTGTGGGGGTTTTATGCCAATGTCTGGCAAGCTACAAACTTTCAAAAGAACATTGCTACATATTCACATATTGTATTTACCATTGAACATTAACTGTTGCTTCTGTTTGACAGTCCAGGTATTTCTATAGATATGGTTTTACTTAATCCTCACAGACTTGTACAAGACAGGATTACTGGTCTCATGATGAGAGAATCAGAGCCCAGAATATTTAAGTAACTCCCCTTACCACACAATTGATAACCTTCCCATGCCTCTGGAGCAGAGACCACGTCCTTCATTGATTTTTGAAATTTGCATTCCTTGGCCTGGATTTAACCTCAGTAGCATAGCATTTACCTTTCATTTTACGGACCCCAACTTTGATCCCCTCATTTCAATAATAATAATAATAATTTTAAATACTTTTCAGTTTCAACCATAAATATATTACCCTTTGTGCACATACAATGATTTTGAAATTGCATGCTGGAAGAAACAAAAATAACATCACATTACTTTTTGGCTTGTTATCAGTTACATACATAAACCAATTTACTAAGAAAGCTAAATGGCAGGAAAAGGCTAAAGAACATAAATAGTCAAAACTCGGACATTTTATTTTGAATTCCTGAGACCTAAAAGTCCTTGTCAATGCAGGGTGATGATGTGGATCACTTCCTGAGAATGAATAATATGAAAGCGTCCCACAACTTAGCAAGCTCCAGCGAGCCAGTGCTCACCATTTCAGCCTTCCATCAACATCATCTCGTTTCTCCACTCCTCCTGGGGGTCCTAAGCAGGGTGGTATCCTTTACCATGGGGCAGCCACTGAAGAGTTTAGTAAAAGCAGTCGTGTCCATTAGGTCTCAGGCTGCATGTCTCTGAGGATGTGTATTAAGTTGTAATGTAGGACAAGCTTAATCAGACAAAAAACTGAGATGTAACACAAAGAGTAGCAAGGTGTCCAGACAATGGGCTGTCAGGGATGGCCCAAGGTGTGTACCAGTCTTATTAAGTGTTTTCCTTGGTTCTCAACTTCAGACTTCCCTTCAGTGGAGATCAATAGTCTAGAGCTCTTGGAAGACTGGAAGACTCTTCCTGTCTCCTTCCTCTGGCTCCTAGGATTCTATCAATTAGCCAATTCATTCCTTGGCCTCCAACCCTTTATTTTCTTCCTTTAATTGAAGAGTCAGAAAGAATGCCAAACTTTAGACACAGGAGACAGTTTCCCACAAAATGCCTGCAGTTTTCCCGTAACGATTTAACATAAGGAAATTGACTCCATTTGCTCAGCATTGCTGGGCAAGGCAGATTTGCTTCTGCTATAGAGATCTCAAGTCAAAAGCTTGCTGCGGTATTTCATTGGGAAATACTCTCCAGCCTGGGTAGTAGAGAACTGGAATATCTTTCTTCAGGAACTCATAAGGTCCAAGCAAATAATCAAGACACTCATGCCTGTGCTAATTGATCCTTAGATATGAACTGCCTCTGCTGGGGGACTTCAGTCTTGTGCGAGGCAGCTACTAGGGTTCACACAATCTAGGGCACTTCCTAAACAGGATCCCAGATATAAGCTGCCAATAGCCATACTGCCTCTGAATTGATTAGTCCATTGGTCCCCTGGGGGAAGTACAAAACAACTGTTTTCGTCTGTCACTGCCATGAGCCAGATCGCAGCATGCGCTGAATGTTCTTTCCCCTTTATAAATGACTATTAAATGTGCAAGTCCCTAACAAGGGTAGATCAAGAAAATTATTGTATATATGTTGTGAGCTTGCAACACAGGATTTTAAGTTGATTTTGAAAATAATGAGGAAAGCCAAAAAGAAATAGAATCTATTTTTTTCCATTAAAGATGTAATTTTATACGGAGACTGTATTCTATATACTCATTTGTTGTAAAATTTTATATTTTACAGTATGTGATGGAAATTCAAAACATAACTTACTCTAACTTTAGTGCACCATATGCATCTTTTTTCACTAAATATTTGAACTTGGCTGTCTATTAGCAGGTCAAACTCCGTGTGTGTAAAACTTTGTCATTTTCCTCCTTTAAACCCGTTTCCCTGACAATCTCCCTTTGTTATGGAAAAGGAAAGGTTTGTTAGTGAAGCTATCACCACCACTTGGACACTAGCTTGTACTGGTTACCGCGGTGCGGTCCCTTGTGTGAATTCTGTGGCACCCGTTTCCTTTCATGAATGCTTAAACAAACCGTGGCTTTTTGTCTCCCTGTTTGTTCTTCACACCGTTAATTTCTTAGTCTTTAGTTTTCTCCACAGCTTTCTCGCTAGTTATTTTATTTTATTTTAGACAAAGTCTCAACTCAGTGAGGCCTGGAACCCTCTGTGCAACTCAGACTCATCCTAAAGCTCAACTTTCCCACCCCAGATTCCTGAGGATTGGAATGGCATGAGCGCACTACCACACGTGGCTGAAGTTTTCTTTTGTAATAGGAATGATGCTTCTAAAAATAAAATCTGACCACGGCAAGGTATGTTTTTGAAATATTTAACTCATCTCCATTTTTGAAAATTCAAATATTCAAAACCTTTTATGGCACCATTGCTTCATCTTTGTCTCATCTTCTCCCATCTTCCCAAGTGCATCCTGCCTTTTGCACAGAAATGAGGTGTTCTGAAAACTGATAAAAAAGAGTTTGCCACTGTAAACTACATTCTCTCTGCTTGGAATTTCTTCTTCAACCCCAGCCAACAACTTCTTAAACAACCTCTCTTGTCCAGACTAAGCATCACCTTTTCTGAGAAGCCTTTGTTGGCATTCAACTAACAATTACAATAATATGACACACTGTTCAATAGGACATAATGGAAATATGCAGGATGGGAACCTAAGACATCCTTTTTAGGCCAAGGAGAATTTAATAATTGTGGAAGATAAGATCTTGAGGATGAGGTGATCATACGCGGGTTATAAGGCAAAGTGCTCGTCCCAGGAAAGTGAAGGAGCAGATTGATCACAGGGTGGAAGCTGTTTCTATGGCCTTGATAAAAATGCAAACCATTAAAGCTAAGGCAGTACAAATGAGACATATATGAGAAATATAAAAGACACACTTCAGTGTAAATATTTCAACAGAGGAAAGAGGGAGAAAAGGAGGAAGCAGAGTAGAGAAAAAGAAGTGAAGGGGGATAGAGACAGAAATTTCAGAAAAAAATGTTCTGTGCTGCTTTCCTTTCTGTTTGCTTAAATAGGAACCACTGACTAGTTGTCTGCGGCGAACTCCCTGACCAGCAGGAAAGAACAGCCACCAGACAAGGATTCTTCCCAAATCACGCTTTATTGGAGCCTCTTGGTTATAGGGAGAGCAGAAAGCGAGGGGCCCCGAGCTCTGAGCTGTAGCTGCTTATATAGGGAGTCTGCCTAGCAACCTTTGATACTTTGATACTTTAACTGCTTTTCTGGAGAGCCACCGGCAGGAAAGAAAGCAGGGGAACATCCCTGTCAATTACAGACCACAAGGAAGTTCCCCTGCCAGTCAGGGGGAGTGTGGGCAGCTAGATCACAACAACTCACCCTGTTTTCTGGTGGAAGAACTGCAACCTTAATATGGAGTTATGTATCAAGCGAGGCCGGGGCCAAATGCCATCTTGTAATGGCGACCACTCAAATCGGCTCCCAGCAGTTGTCTGCCATCCATCTAATTTACCTTTGTCTATGTGTATCATGTTGGTTTTTTTCTTATTTCCTTGTAATAATATCTAAAGTTGAGCAAAAAGGAAGTTGCAAAATTTTTGTAGTAGCACTCATTGCTAATTTCTGCAGTTCATCAAAGACACAGATTCTCCTCAGATGCTCCTTATTTCTCTGCCTTTTCTTCAGACTCATTTTCTTTGGTTTTGGTGTTTTAGGGGTTTATTGTTGTTGTTTGTGAGGGAGGTGGACTTTTTTTTTTGTCATCCAAAAGCAGTGACCTTCAGAGTTAAACTTAGTGATAGTTTGGAGCAGCAGGTCAAGCCTTGCCATACTTGGAAATAATCTTCAAACACTGACTCAGAACGCTGCTAAGGCCTGACTTGAGATAACCTGTCTCAGAAACATGAGGGCACCTCTCCAAAGAATGAGCCTCCCCCATGGATGCTGCCCTCCTTCCCTGTCTCACTCTCCTCCAGCAGTGACTGTATCCTGGGCATCCACTGTGTTCTAGACCTCACCTACCTGTCTGCTTATTGGTTCTGCCCAGCATCAACATCATTTTTTTTATTTACTCCCATCTAGTTTTGTTTTGGTAGAGGAAGGAAAGAAGTCTCCAGGAATTAAGCCTTTTTATTTGAGATTCATTACTTGAAATCTAATTGATAACTCTTAAAATTTTCAATTACATTTAGAGTTACAGAATGAACATTTAAAAAAGAAGCATATCAGCCGGGTGGTGGTGGCGCACGCCTTTAATCCCAGCACTTGGGAGGCAGAGGCAGGCAGATCTCTGTGAGTTCGATACCAGCCTGGTCTACAAGAGCTAGTTCCAGGACAGGATCCAAAACCGCACAGAGAAACCCTGTCTCGAAAAACAAAACAAAACAAAACAAAACAAAAAGCATATCTAAATGCCTAAGTTACTCTAGTGTTTATCCCTGTTCTCATTCTCTTTTAAAATGTGCTTGCATATAGCTTTAGGTTTACATGTTCCTTGTTTTCTTTTAAATAGGGAGAGACGAAGACAATCCTGTGATAAATGACGTTAAGATTCAAGAAAGGTTTTTCTGTGTCTGATGTGTGTCTCACATCTGATTATATGAAAATGTTTAGAAAAAGCTTTCCCTGTGCTGAAAGATTCTATGCAATAAATATACAATAATCACAAACTATTGGGAACATCTCAAAAAAAAGAGAAATTGGTATTCAAATTAGATATATGAAATATAAAAGCTGAAACTAACTTATTTAAACATCACTAATATATCATCAGACAGATTGTTTTATGGCATTAAAGATAGATTTTAATGTTTTTGTCAAAAATCTTGTTTAATATATTTTGACCTTACTATTTTACCTCCTTCAACTCTTCACATCCACACTGCTAGGAAAGCAAAGAATTAGTTTACTCCAAAGGAATGACACTACATATGCCAACCATACTCTAGGGCAGATCCCATGGCAGGAGAAATGGCCAACACAAAAGGGGACCCCATGTTTTATACATTCCTTTGTTAGGCTTGGTAAAGACACATCTAAGTCTGAATAGCCTAGCATTTCTATCCAGGCTGTTAATTCAACTTACACCAATCTATTTCTTTGAACACCAGGTGGCAGTAAGTGAAGCATTTATCAAAGATGAGGAAGTGAAGTTTGAACATCTTGAATTCAAAAATATACAGTATCTACAGCATGCTAGAATTTATAACAGGAAAGAAATATTCCTGATCACGAGCTCTAACGTCAAAGTAATAATCATTTCTTTGGCCTCCATTCAACCAAGCATCCTTTAAGGGTGTCTTTTAACTTCTTCAAGTCACATGTTTCAGTGAAATTATACAGTTTTTCTAATTCTAAATGTTGCATAAATTAATAAAAAGAAATGAAAAGTGCCAATAAGTAAAAATGCCTTGATATAATTTGGCACAAATGTTTTTATTTATATAGCAAAGAACTAAAATAAATAGACATTTGGGGACCTGTCCAAGACAATTGACCAACCAGGAAATGGCTTTATACTCTGCTCACTACACACTGATGTGTGTCATTTTTCTTCTGTACTTATTTACTTCATTCTCAGGTCTAATTGTGAATAAATGAGCTGATGACAGGTTTATGTGCTTAGGGTTTATTTTGTTCTTCTACAGATATCAAATTTTATTTTCAACTCAGGTGATATATTCTGACTTGCATTTATTGTACTTGTGAGACAGAGAAGCAAACTTCTCTGTGGGAATAACAAAGCCTGGTACTCAGCACCTGCTCCAGAGTCAAGGGCTCTAAATCAATAATAGCTCTGGTCTTTCTTAACTGTGTCTTCAAGGGAGATGGGTACATCTGACTTCTTCTGTTTTAACAATTCTACCTGGGGTGGAGAGGGGATAAAGATGGAGAGGAGATGTCAACAAGATCTGTTGTGTGGAAGAAATGAGTTTAACAATATTTATAATTTAATTCCAATTACTGAGAATCAAAATGAAGTTAAACACAGTGGAGTTGAACCATGAGAAGTTCTGCTGTTTGTGTGACCAGTTTCAAATGATACAGTAGTTAAATTGACTCTGAAAGGATCCTGAAATTACCAGATCTTAACCAATCCTTGGTGTGTTTATTTTGCTATATTTTGTTCATTGTTCTGTCTCTCTGGCATTGCCTTATTAGGAAAACAAAATCACCAATCTGCTTATTTTGGTGTCTGTTTTCTTCATCACTTTTATATCTGCAATCACATTGCCCTGGCTGTTCCTTGGAACATTGACTCTACTTACATTAACTGACTGTACAATGTTGAACTAAACTGTTACAACACTGGAAGACAGACACAAGGATGGGCTATGACTCCTGTCCAGCCTGAGACACTTCAGTTGCCAGCTAGTGGTTCTGGCTTCCTGGGTATCAATGTCTCATTAGCTGGTTAATTCAACCTTCAATTGCTTCAGCTTAGTTACCTAGAAAACATACCATTGCCATTAGAGGAATAAATATCTTAGAGAATTCCTTCTTCTTCCTCATGACTCTGGAACAGAAATGGTTAATGGTCAGAAGAGCCATGTTGCTTTGCTGACCAAGGCAATATTGACTGTTATTTTACAGTTGATAATCCGCATTGCCCTCACCTCCTCATCTTCTTCCATGCCTTGTTCATACAACCGCACTAACCACTTCAGTTCAATGGATGTAGTCTAGACAAATAGAACTTAGGATTTTCAGATGGCCAACTCCCTTCACTGCAAATAAACCCTTTTCATTCTGCAGGCCTCAATCTGACCTTTCAATAGATAGTTTCCATGAATGTGAAGGGTCCTAACAGACTTTCCTTCATTCTCCCTCTCCCACCGACCTCCCCTAATTCAATGCTCCATACCATTCATCTCCTTCTCCATTTCTCTGTACTTTTAGACATAGGAAATTACCTGGTGGTCATGGTTCTCTCTCTGACTCACTTCTCCTTGACTTTTGCTGAAATCGTGTTTTATCCAAGGTGTGTTCTGTGTCTTTTATGTGAGAATTAGGAGTAATCTCATTTTCCTGTCATTATTGGCTATCAGGCTCCATCTTCTTTGACAGAAGGGTTGAGTCTCAAAGCAGGTCAGTACTGCATGTCAGTGAGGAGTCCCATGAAGGATTTTATTAGTTTAGGCTATTTTGAAAAGTGCAGGTGTTTGATAATTTGTAATTCAGATCTATCTTGACTGTGAGCATTCACTTGTAGTATGTTTCTAATAAAAATATGTGATAGTAAACCATAGTTCAAAGAAGATATATTTGTGTTTCTAGCTAGGGCACTAGAGCCTTCAAGGCGATGGTGGATTTTGGTTTCTGACCAGCAGCTATCAGACAGAATTCTCCAACAGAAAACTATTTTGAGGGAACGTTCAGTTCATCTGGAAGGAGCACATAAAGCCTGTCATCTGGAATATCCCATGTACCATGGAGTAATTAGCTTCTCATGATGCAAAAATAGCAGCATCAACTCAAGCTCGCAAGGGATCCTTTGTGAGCATAAATTAAATAAAGTCCAGTACTTTTATCATTAATCTCAGTGACCAAAGCTAAGAGCAATTTTAAAGGCTAAATCTTTTATTTTTCTGATTTAAACAGTATTTTGTACTTATTCATTGTTCACATGCAAGAGTGTGTGCCAGAGTGCATATACAAATGCTCCACAGCATGTAAGTGAAGATTAGAGGACAAAGTTTGGGACCCAGTTCTTTCCTTTGCTACATGAGTTGGAGGGGATATAATCCAGGTCCTCAGGCTCGGCAGAAATCAGCTTTATCTTCTGAGCCATCTCAACAGCCATATTTTTCTGAATATTTTATGAAAACATTCTACCCACTATGTATTTTATATGATATAGTTTCTTATTCATCAAATGATTCATTCTTAGAAGAATCTGGTGGCAAATAAGTTTATTTCAGTGTCACCAAAAATGGGCCTCCAAGTTAAAATGTATGGCATTCTATCCAAAATTTTAAGTACATTCTGCTTGAAAGAAAGCTGATAAGTTGAAGGAGTGTTTCTTCCTGGATTCGATCCCAGTCCTGTGCAGAGGACTGAAGAGGGATGGAGAGAGACAGAGTGCTTATTTTTAACTCCTTCTTGTAGCAATTTAAGTTGATTCTTATAAAAATGCAGGACACATAGTAAATATGTTTTTTTTAATTGCATAAGAACTAAATACATATCAAAATAAAAATCCATGACATTAAAGATGCCATGGTTGTTATTCACATCATAGAAAATTGTGTTGTGGGGCTCTTTATAATAATAAATTTAGTACATAGTAATAAAACAACTCCTAATTACATAGTTCTATATGCATACATCAGCACTTCACTCATCTAGATCAGAGATATGCCTCCTTGTAGTAGACAGTAATTAACTCAGAGACTCACTACTGGAAAATATCCAGAGTTTGATAGACATTGGAGCACTCATTCCTAAGTGGTATGTCATCATCAAACCCATCCCTCAAGGTTCAGGGGTCTCTGTGGAAGAGGAGACAGAAATATTTTAAGAGCCAAGGTAATGGATGACTCCCAGAAAACAGTGTCTTCCTGATACAACAACACTGATGTGCTTATGACTTCACAAAGACTATGACAGCATGTACAATATCTGTGTTTTAATAAGGCCGAAAGTTAGTTCCTGGCTGCTTAGCCCCAAAGTAATCACTCGGAAACTAAGTTATTTGCAATACTGTTTGGCCAATAGCTTAAGAGTATTTCTGGCTAACTCTTACATTTTAATTTAACCCATTTCTATTAATCTATGCATCGCCACATGGCTGTGGTTTATCGACAAAATTCCAGCATCTGTCTGGGGGGGGGGGCTACATGGCTTCTCCCTGACTCTGCTCTTCTTTCTCCCAACGTTCAGTTTAGTGTTCCCCGCCTAGCTCTGTTCTACTCTATCAGGCCAAGCCAGTTTCTTTATTAACCAATGGATTCACAGCATACAGAGGGGAATCACATCATACCTGTATAACTTCAAGCCAGATGAAGTCCCAGTACCAAAATTGGAATTGGACATGGGGTCCCACCTCTAGCCAAGAAGTCATTTGCAACTGGTACCCAAGGAAAAATCACTGGATATCTCAACCACTTCAGGCAGATGGCCCCACATCTAGGAGTAGTTGGCCAAACCAAGACAAACTTCAACTTCTCCTATCCATGGACTTTTTGTGGGTTTTTTTTTTTTTTGCTGTTTTTTATTCGTTTTTTCTGTTATTGGGTTTTTGTGATTAGTAGTTTGATTTTCATTTTTATGGTTTATATTTGTTTTGGTTTTG
>NW_026067899.1:5750462-5758152 GCF_014885135.2 Alexandromys fortis
AGAGAGAGAGAGAGAGAGAGAGAGAGAGAGAGAGAGAGAGAGAGAGAGAGAGAGAGAGAGATATGCTGGACAGGGCTCTGCTCTGAAATTCCTTGGGGCAAATTGTGTATTAAGGTAAGAAATCTAAAGTCTCCCTATCTAGACCTTCACTGTTTGCAGTCCTCCTTCAAAAAGAAATATACATTATTTACGTATCTAGAAGACCACACCCGTCTCTTACAAGAAGCAGGTAAAAATCAAAGACTACAGGTGGGTTTTGAGTACCACTACCCAGCTCTATCAAAGGCTTCCTTTGGTATTCCATAGGAAGGAATAGTTCTTGGCCTCAACCTGGAGCCAGGGAGGAACCTGGAGGACAGTGCTTCGTTGCACCCTCTTCCCGAGCTCCAGCCCCTTGCTACTCTTCTCAACCTTGGAGTTTTTTTTTTTGTTTGTTTTGTTTTGTTTTGTTTTGTTTTTTTCAGGCTCAGTCATCAAGCCACATAAAGTGGCTTCTCGGAAACATTAGCAGATTGCGCTGAACAGGAGGAAGGAAGGGCCTGGAGGGAGGAGGGGCGAGGTAAGAGAAGGGCTCTTTTATCTGCGGGGTCTCACAGGCTCGCACACACCCTACGAGCAAGGTGGCAGTGTATGCGGGGCTGTGCGACCCCTTCCTGTCCCCTCAAACTAGCCCACAGTACAGAGGCTGCCGCATCCCGACCATCACCGCACCGCGCCCAACCGCTAGGTCTCCGCCCTGCGCGGTCTGCAGGGCTGGGCGGAGGGAGCGGAGGGGTGGGGACCTGAGAGCCCAGGGAGCTCAGAGGAGGCCCAGCGACGCGGCTGGCTGCCCGAGGGCGGGGTCGCTTCATCCAGGGCAGACGGGGAGCAGACTCGGTGCAGGCCTCCCCAACGCTCCAGTTGCGACTGAAGGCTCTCCAATCCTCCTGGCTAGTCTGGGTATCCGCGGCTGATAGTAGCAGGCTCTCTGAGCAACGGGATTTGAAAGAAAGAAGCAGTGGCAAGAAAGAAGTGGGGGAGAGAGGAAGAGTTCCCCTGGATAAGACTCTCGCAGGTGCACATCCCGGGTGGGCATGATCCGTGAGACCAGGTCGCAGGTCAGTGAAAGTTTTTTTTTTTTTTTTCTTGATCCTCCCTCGGATGTGGCAGAATGGGGACCTAAGGGTCTTCTTCCTTGTGCTCCCCTCAACTGCCACACCCACCTGTGTCTATTTTCACATAACTCGGATTTAGCCACCAAGTATTGCGCCACCAGGGTTTAAAAGTGGGGGGTGGTCAACGGAGAAAGAGATCCAACTACTTCAACAGGAAAGCTGCCCCCTCCCATACACACCCCTGCAGCTTCTCATCCTACCAATTCTGGTAATGTGCAAAAAGGTAGCGATGCTTAACAATCTTTTTCTCTCCAGCTGCTCCGGCAGAGTTGTTACCTGGGTCTCAGTACCAGGGCCAGCTCATACCTCTTGACGAGAGAAAAGGCATATGCCCTACAGCTGTGTCTGCAAAGATGAACACGCAAACACAGATTAGCTGATTTACCTGGGAGAGACCAGAAAGGCTACGCATCCCAGAAAAGCACTCACAGACAGATAACGGATCAGCCCCTTTCTCAACAGCTTATTTTTTCAGGCCAATCAGCACTGTATAGTGGAACTTAGTACGTTATATTTCGACTATATATGTAGCACAACAGTGTGATCCAAACAAGATTATCAAACAAACAAAAAAAATCAATGCCAGCTTTTGTAATCATAGCAAAAAGTTTTACACATTTTTGTTTGTTTGCTTTTTTGTTTTGTTTTGTTAAGTTTAACATCCATAGTAAATAATCCGAATACAATGGCAATTTTTTTCTACAACGAAGCTTGGGGATTTTTTTTTCAAAGCTAATTTAGAAAAGATAAAGACCAAATTAACATATGCTTTTACACAAATGATGGGATTTTCTGAAAGTGAGTCGGTGTTGGGGGAGGAGGTCTCTTCTGTCTAGAAGTATGCTCTTTTCTATCCCCTTTCCCTGTGCACTGGAAAAAGATACCCTTTTCTTTCTGTTTTGGTCATTTTCATGTATTTAAACTAGTGTTTTCCATCTTACAATTTAAAGTAAATGGGGTTTCTTTTTTAAAAGTGTAATTTAAAAGAGACTTTTATCTGATTTCCATGTATGACATTATCAAGACAGCTAACTGTTATCCTAATCATTCACTACAAGATGCTAGACAAACTATAGAGTTTGGTGTTATGGAAGACATACCAACCGTTTAAAAAATTGATGCCAATTTTGTTTATGGTATTTTTAAAAAAACCTACAGTTTTTAAAGGAACGTTTCCTTTTAGACGTAAACGATGGTGTAGCTGGTAGACAGCGGCACTCTGTCACTGAGGCTGGATATGCAGAAGGTGCGCCGGTTCTGTGATGCACAGCTGGGCTTTCCGTTGTACCTGACGCTGCTCCTGGGGAGAGAGCTGAGTCAGGTTTGGACGTCTGCCAAAAACATCCAGCACCTCCTTATCCTCCCCCCAGCCCCTGGGGGAGCCGCAGGTGATCATGGGAGCCATCTAGTCATAAAGCTTCTGTGTTTCTTGCTACTTGTTGCTGAGGTGATTTGGCCACAAAGAAATTCACAGGAGTCAGTGCGTTTTCTTCGGGTTATTTAACATGTTCAACTCACTTGGTCTACAGCAAGGGAAATCACTTTGAGCATTCGCATCGATAACAAAACATATTTGATCTACTTGTATTATATGTGGGCACATGGCTCCAAAGTGTGAGAAGGGTTTGTGTGGTATTTTTCTATAAACTTATCATTATTCTTATAAAGGAGCTAAAGCTTATTAATATAAATGAACCATGTTAGGCATGCTAGTGATATTTGATTTTGCCTAAAGCTTCGTGTTAGATTTCTAATGTATTTCCAAATGTTTATAATCTGAGTAAGTGACTCATATTTCATTCAGTGTCAAAGTCATCTTGACTATTTCCTCTCCCTGGTGACCCCATTTGCCCCATCCACCTCTAGAAAGACCTACGAGTGTTCCATCCAAAACATATCTCTCTTCCACAATACTTCTCCAATGTAGCTCATCCATCTGAATTTCTATCTATACAGTCACCAAATCAGTGTAGGTTCATGTCAGCCTCATGGTTTACTTGGAATCATACTTCAGACGGAACACTTCTCTCTTCACTTGGATGATGCCAGGTTTCTCCGTGATGCAGTCTCCATTCACAGCAATATCATCATCGTTATTCTTTGAAATACTCACTGCTTCAGCTTCATATCTGCAAAAGAAAATGAAACATGGAAACACTAAAACTAGTAACAGCAACAACAAACTCCTTTTGGAATGCTGTTTACTTTCTAACCGCCCTGGTTAGTCTCACTTTCCAACCTCTACAGAATTCATCTTCCCCTCTCTCTTCCTCCCTCCCTCTCCCACTGTGTGTGTGTGTGTGTGTGTGTGTGTGTGTGTGTGTGTGTATGTATTTTAGTACCTGAAACCCTGAAAGCAGTACCACAGCCAAAGGATGTCTCAAATACTGTCTCTGTTGCCTGTTGTTTTTTGAGTGTGTGACCATCCCCTTCTCTGATTTTGTATCACAACTGGAAGATCTCTGTCTCCAGCAGATTGCTGTTGACACCTTGTCAGAGTAGGTTGTTGCCCTTTAGTTTTGATCTCAGAACTTTCGTTGTCCCCTCCATAGAAATTGTTAGGCTCCTCAGATGTTTCTCAGAGTTGAACATTAAAAAGAAAATATCTTCACTACTGTATTAGGTTTTAGAATAGAGTTGCCGCGTAGAGGGATTATATGTATTTATATAAATAATGTTGCATGAATACATGAATTATTTCACCATAAAATTCATCAATAATAAAAATGTATTATCTTATGTATCATCAACATTGTAGGTACTCAAACATCTAGCTTGTTTACAACTCTGCTTATGATTTTGAAGAAGTAAAATTAAAATTGCCTGGGATTCAATCCCATTTATCATCAGTACATGCAGTAATGTGTTCAAAGAAAAGTATAGTATTATGTATATTTAGGAAGACAGTGACAATAAGTGGATTAAAATATATTAAAAAGAAATTGAAATATATGAACTAAAATGATTTTTCTAAAAGTGGAAACTAGTCAATAGTCTCATCACACTATTAGACTAAGACTTTAAGCATTTGAGGATCACCAAAATCACTGTTTAAGATACTAAAATATTTGTTTTAATAAGGGAAGAGACTTGAGTAAACTCGGGGCATGGGCATATGCTGAGATGACCTCGAAGGTTCCTTAAGATCTTATTGTTTTCTCTCAGTACTTTGATGAAATTATCTTACATATTTGAAGTACTTATTTAGGAGGGCTCAGAGAGAGCGGAGAGGCCATGAAGATGCATCACCAGTACTGGGATAAAGATAGGTACTTCATCACTGATCCTGGTTAATGGTAGTATCATATAAAGAGAATTTTATCCCTTCCTCAGCATTTTGAATATAAAGTAAGTCTCTTTATTGCCTTCAATTTTCAAGATTCAAAGATTTTCCTTAAGACCCACAACCAAACATTAGACAGATCTCAGGAAATCCTGAAAAAGAGAGGGAGGAATGATTGTAGGGGCCAAAGGAGTCAAGGACACCACAATAAACCCCCCAGAATCAACTAAAGAAAAGCAACTGACAACCAGGGAGCCTGCAAGGAAGTGGCCTAGGCTTGGAAGGAGAGAAAGGAGGAGAAACTTAGGTCAGGATGTAAAAACAAAAATAAATACATACAAAAAAAAACATAAATGAGTAAATGAGGACTGGAGAAATTGCTCAATGGTTAAGACCACTTGCTGTTCTTATGCAGTTCCTAGCTCATACAGGGTGGCTCACAATATTCAGTAACTCCCCTTCTAGGGGATCTGATGCCCTGTTCTGGCATCTGAGGGTATTACAAGCACATAGGACACATGCAAACATGTAGCCAAAACACTCCTACATAGAAAACAAGAGCAAACTTTTTTATAATAAACAAACAAACAACTTTGGTGTTAGTATTTTGTTGCAAAAGTAACTTTTGGTTGAGTGACCAGCTTTGATTAGTGTGTGTGTGTGTGTGTGTGTGTGTGTGTGTGTATGTGTGTGTGTTCCCATTTGGCTTGGGATTATTTTTCTCTGTTCAAATTTTGGCAATGTTTTTTATTAAAGAGATCCATGAATTTTCACCAAGCATGTTGTAAAATTTGTTATTAATGTGACACACTGTCATAGTAAAGGGTTAGATTGGACCTGTGTACTAACTGAAAAAAGGTCTTCCATTTTATAGCTCACTAATGATCTAGCTCGTTTTATATAGGAATGTCTGGCATTTTCAGAATTAGGTGGAGTCATAGCAGCACTTGGCATGGCAAGGCTATACAAAATAGACTTTACGTGATGTCATAAAATACTATAAAAATTGTGAGAGGTCTTGGAAATATGTACATAATGCTTTTATGGAATCTCAGAGATTGATTTTGGTGTGCTGCTATCCTACAAAATGGAATTTCTTCATTGAGGATTTTATTTACTCTTTCCTCTTTGCATTACTGGAAGGAAATGGCCTTCGGTAGCAAGGAAAGCCATCAGCCCTTGGCGGCTAAAAAAAGTAATGAAATTTGGATAGTCGAAACCCTTGTGGGTGGACAGGAGAAGTGCCAGACCATAATAAAGAGGGAAGGAAAGGGGAGACCTTGAGTGGTGCCAGAAAATACTCAGACAAATAAATGTGGATTGGCACAATGTATAGAGCTGGGTGCTTCTGTCCTTGGAGTCCCACTGAGGAAATGGTCCTTTCTGGTTCTTTATTTAAAATAGCAATTATTACCAAAGAAACACATTGTCGTAGCTTATTTAATACAGAAAATAGAACTTTTTGGATGTTTAAAAGTGGAAAAACAGAACAAATTATCATAAATTGTTGTTTTAAAAAAAACCTATCATTATAATTTCATTGCTAGCTACTTTGTGTGTCAAGGGTTGAGAGCACTGTGATTGTTCAGAATGTTCTTTATAATAACTACTTTGATCCCTGACTCATTTATCAAAAATACCATAAACCTCAAATGTACCTATGATTTTTTCATTACATATTTCAAGGAAATGAGTGCAATTTCTAGCTCCCCACCCTACAGTAAAGAAATGTCTTGCTTCACTCTTTTCCTTTTATCTGTCCTCTTTCCCTGTTTCTTTTCGTAAGCATTTGACATAAATGCCGCTACATACTCCACTTTCAAGTCAAACAATACAAACAAAAAGAAAATTGAGTTTGTAAATGAAGATTAATAATATCAGACAGGCGCATTAAGACATGTACAAGGACTGTAATTTTTAATGAAATTTGATGTGTATCAAAGGCCAAACTAGACTGCATGGTAACTACTCAGTGGCTTTTTAAATTTTGGGATAATGTCACTCATTAAAGTCCCTCACAATCTTGCTTGTTGCTCATGAGGCATACATCTTGAAACCTGAAGTAATAAGGATAAAATATAATGTCAATATTTTAGAAGTCAAAATGAAATAAGTGTACATATTCAATTAAATATCAACAAGTAAATCAGATATAATAAATGTTTATCGTATTTCATGCATCGATTTGCATTCTATTAAGTAATTATCCTTTCAAATCTATTGGGTAGCACTTCCTCAAGAACATGGCATAAGGAAATATGTTGTAAATAGGTAAAATAGAATGCTTTGCTGGCAAATTATGCTTTTACTTTCTCCTGTATGATAAAATTAATGTTTTTTTCTGGTAAATATATTAGCTCCACTCTCTATAAATAATCCTTCTAAGAAATAAAATATTTCAAAGTAAACAGTTTGTATTCCACTCAAAATATTGCTATGAGTGTCCAGATGGGCCTAGAACCCAAAATAAACCTTTCTTAACTGCACTTCCTGGTTGGTAGGAAACCGGCAGATGCAACCACACCTGGCTACGTAAACCTTGACGTGTTACTCTGTGCAAACTCCTCAGCTCTTGGTAATTAACATGGAGAAAAGGGAAGTGGCATCCTCAGGGATCGATTGGGATCAAAGTCCTTATGATCTCCTCCTATCATTTGACAGAATGTCAAGAATAAACTTTAATGGACTAACTATGAAAAATGCCTCTGAAAATTCCTATTATATCCATATTCTATTCCAGAATCATTGTAAATCATGTTTATAAGATACTAAAATCACATAAAGTAAATTTGTGCTTACTATAGTGACATAACTTTTTATTCAAGATTTTTGTGTTAGTTGCTTTGCTTTTTCAGTTAAATCCGATGTCTCAAACTCAGTTTCATTCTCTGGAAAGTCATCAATATCTACTTTAATGATTGCTAAAGAAATCAATTATATTTGTGTGCCTGTATGTATGTATGTATATATATATATATATGGCAAAAGTATAGCGATAAATATATACTTTTACTGTGCACACATGATGAGTAGGCATTCAGTAATAATGGTTATTCATTTGGAAAGCTAGCATGTTATAATAAGGATGTGTTTTGATTATATTTTAAATATAATCGACAATATATATAATTATTTTTATTTTTTATAGAGTTCAATGATTATTGATGAGGCTTTCTCTAGCAAGTTTTAAAGGCAATTGTCACTTTTCATTTCTAAGTTACTACCATTTCATTTTGAATTTACTAGTCAGATG